>NC_083560.1:28240503-28549616 GCF_019925205.1 Metopolophium dirhodum
ATAATTAATGAGTGTCCCTTATCAAGAGTTAATTCAATCAAAGATTTGGGAATTCACTTTGATAGTGATCTTGGCTTCAAATTGAATCATAAATCAATCCTCAACAAATCATATAAGATGTTAGGTTTCTTAAATAGAAATACTAAAGAATTTAAAAATCCTAGATGCTTAAAATTACTTTATACTTCTTTAGTTAGATCTAACCTTGAATTTGGCTCCCTTGTTTGGTCGCAAAATCTAACAACATTTTACTCTGAACTTGATAATGTTCAAAACAAGTTTCTCAAAAATATTTCATATAAACTAAATCTTCCTTTCTCCAGAGACTCAATTATACCAATTCAGGTATCATTGGATCTTGATAGTCTTTCTCTGAGACGGAATCTAACAGATATAATGTTTATTTTTGACATTATTAATGGTTTTGTTCTTTGTCCTGAATTATTAGCAATGATTGGTTTCCGAATTCCTCGTCTTTATACGCGCAATCTAGATTTATTTGTTATTCCACATTATAGAACTAATAGTGGAGCCTTCTCTTTTCTACCAAGAGCTCTTAGGTTAGCCAATTTAATCTCCCACCATCTTGATTTTTTTAATTCTACTCGTGTTAATTTTAAACTAAATACTGTATTGCTTCTAAAAAAACCACATTTTATCTAATTATTATTATTACTTAATATTGTTACTTGTCGTATACATTTATTATTAGTCATTTATTTTTAATTTTTAAAACATTATTTAAATTTTTGTATTTTTATTACCTACTTAATTTATATATATTTTGATTGTTGTCATATTGTTATATTATATACTTTGTAAAGGGCTATTGCCCGTTGAATATATTCAATAAATAAATAAATAAATAAATATTGTATGAAAATAAACAAATCATATTAACCTATGCCAATAATTAAGGTGTAAACCTTATTATCTTGTAATTTATGACATTTTAGTTGTTCACAATGTTCACATGTTTACACACCTCAATAGAACTTAATTTGTATCAAGTTGCCACTTACTCGCAACGTACCAAAATACAGATTCAATTGTCATAACAATCAGATCAATAGTGACGGGACGAGTTCTAAAATAACTTTTTGTTTCAAAAAACAAATGTAGTTGATAACCGTATATTCTCATCATTTTTATCAATTAGGTATGAGATTTGTTAAAATTACAGTAATTAAAGAAAAGTTATGATTTCAATGTAATTCCACTAAAATGTCTTATCCCTCTATAGTCCAAACTAGTTATGTATACCTATTTTCTTTGCAATTTCAATATATTGAGGCCCTCTGAGTTATTGAAATTGGATTCCTGCTAAGCAAAATGTATTGTATAAAAAACTTAAACTTTGTTAAAAATATGTCAGTGCACCATTTGTTTTCTCTCATTGAACTACGAGCAACATGCAATTGTGAGGACAGTAGATCCAATTATGTACTGTCAGGTTTAATAGTATAGTAAAATAACATAATATTATAATCAAACTTAAAACAAAAATAATTATTAAAGAACCTCATAGAGAAGCTCTAAACTTTGATTGGTATTTTACTTTTAAAGCAAGCTATGGATATTTTAAGATTGTAACCTAAAATTGTTTATTTATTAATTTATATTGACTAAACGTGCTGAGGCCTTCGATAAGAATATTATACAATGTGTCCCGTGAAAAGGTGGGTATGTTAGTTAATAGCACAGTAAAATAGTTTGAAATAAAATCCTATCAATTATATTCTCAGAATATTCTCTTTGAGTTTCATAATTCACTCCAATATTGTAAGGCTACATCAGAACCACCAGAATTATCTACAAGTAAGTCATTGTCTGAAATTTGTTGGCGCGACTTTTTAATTCCTTGTATGTGGTACATCATATATTTCAGTTTTTAAAACCATAATAAGCATACTCTTATACAGTGGACTAAAAACGATAAGCTACTAAGTAACATTTGGTTTTGGCAAACATTTAAAATCAGAGACTTGAGTAATATACTTACATAGGTATGTGTGAATTAGACATTTTTCGGTTTCTGAGGCTTTTCTGGGTGAATTAAAATCATCAACTGTAACGTCTCCAAATCCTTTGTTTGTCTGTTCATGTTCTTTCAACCCATCGTCAAAGAAATACAATTTTCTGAAAATGTCAAGTTGTTAAAAATATCTAAATACCTAATACATGAATCATATTAAATGAATTTACCTCTTAGATGATTTACTGAGCCTTGTCTATAATCACTGGTTGTGAAATAATTACCGCAGATTCTGTACCAGATAGAAATCGGATAATCATTTAATTAGAAGATTTGTAGCCATTAGTTACTTGTATTTTCTATTTTGGAAATCTATTTTTGTGAACAAATTAGCAAATTAGTCTGGCCTCATATTATTAAGAAATATAATCAGTACAACTAGAAAATAATACTTACTAATGATAATTAACGTAATGTGGCGAGGCGATACTTTGGATGTTTTACTAAAAAGAGTACACTTTTGCATGGCAATTTTTTACTAAATGTATGAATACAACTCTGAACGACGGAGTCTGTATTTCTGTTCAAATTTCAAATACCTACCTAATAATCGAATGATTCAAAAGTCGGCAAACAATAAAATAACATTATGTTGTTATTCATTTGATAACAATTATTACTATCTTAGTGATAATCAGAACGGTTATCTATTGCATGTGGTACTTCTGGCCGATGTGGCGGGAATTTAAATTTTACTAAAGTCCGAAACTTCGTAAACGCTGACTCCATAAGCACGAATTCAGCGGACGTGAAACGTCACATGGGCATTTTATTGTCTGCGTCTTGTGTAGCAAATTTACGATCAACAGACCACATTAATTAGCATCGTTAGCTTAAAAATTAGAGTGAAACGACCTATTTTGAAACTATTAGCGCTTTAAGCTCTGCGTTATAATTTTATTTTCCAATTTTTTGTGTCTGTCTACAACATAAGTAGTTGAAATAATGCTTTGCTTCTCATTTTTTCCGGTTGGAAAGTAAATCTTGTTGGCGCATTGGGTAGGTCGAAATTCCCAGAGTCTGTGAGGAAGGGCAATTGTGGTTGAAAAACGTATATTATAGTAGGTAAATCATTATGTTGACGCAGGGGCGTAATTACGGTGGTGGTGATATGGTAAAAGACCCAATGAGCTGTATTTACAAACTGTTATATACCTACAAATAGTTCAAAATCAAATTTATAAACTGTTACGAAATTTATAAAAAAAAAAACCGGTAAGCTGTATTAGTAGTTTTACCTACCTATATTATTAGGTTATAAATAACCTAATATATATAAATGGTTTCAATATAAATGGTACGTTACACTTTCATCGTTATCTTTGTTAAATCTTAATCTTAATAAACACGGGATCGTGCCCCTGCTGGCTGTCACATACTGTACCTAATTAGGGATTAGGTATAGTACCAGCCAAGGCTGGGCAAGCTAACTAATTTTAATTAAGTTAAGTTATTTTAGAAAAATTAAGTTAAGTTAAAAGTTAACTTTGAAAAAAATATAACTTCACCTAGTGTAAATTTTAATTTGCTTATTTGCAAATATAAAAAATTCCAGATACATAAAATGGTTTATTAGGTAGTTTTTCTTTACGTTCAAGAAAATTACTGGGGAAATAGCTACCAATTGATTTTTTTTTTTTTTTTTGAAACATGTATTTTAACAAGTCAAGACCGATGGTGCAACAACAAATTTGCGCAAATCATTATTTTAGAAGTTTGCAATTTTACGTTTTTATAAATCCACAGAACGCTGTACTTTCCTGCCGCGTCTATAACAAATTTTTCATTTTTTTTTTTTTTTTTGGCGGCTGTGTAAATCAACGTTTTAAAACTGATAGTGATAATACAAATTTGAATAGGTTAACCATTTTTTTAAAATAACTACCTATGGCATTTCAATTCATATAACTGTTATTTTTTTTATTCAGTTAATTTATGTGTGACATATTATATGCAACTTATTAATTAATATATTATGGATGAATAAATGGGGAAAAAATGACAACATAGTGTATCTAATAATATTAATGAATGAACTACATTATGAACTACAAAGATAATATTGTTATTTATTAGCTCCTTCCTTTTAAAAATCCATGTAGTCAATAATAAAATATTATACAATTACGTAGAGATATCTAGATATCTAGATATTGCGATGACATTTTTGAGCCGTGTTTTTTAGTTAAAAATTCCCAAAGGTTTGCTTTAACATTTTACAGCATGGACGATCAAAATTCAGAGTAAAATTTAAATCTTAAAAATCTCGAACGACGATATCGTTACGTTACGTTTCAATACTTTCAATTACATCTGTGTCTACTTCATAGTGTGTGTTATTTTGGTATATTAGATACAAACATTTTTCTCCAAGTTTTGGGTTACCTTTTTAATTAATATTCTTAAAAAGCCACTAAGTGTGTGTCAGACTACTAAATATATATACTGAAGTTTTAAAATAAATAGCAGCGGCAATTATTTCGGTATCAGTACCGCAAACTTCTATTACAATCAGTTATAGGTTTTATCAATGGTTGTATACTTGTAAATACTTATTTGGAATAATTAATATTTACATACATTTTCTATTCTGTTTTGTTTTAAATATGATTGCAACTGTTCTCTACCTAAACATTTAAAAAATTTAATAATTATTTGTGTACCTACATCATCAAAATATTAAATTACTGTCACCATAATTTTATAATACATAGCGTGTTGTGAAAATTAGGATTAATTAATTTAAATTTGGACTACCTATTGTGTTATAATAATAGGTATCTCTCAAAAATTGTGTAAGTTCTTATGTTTTTTTTTTTGGTTTTAAGTTTTTGGCTTTTATAATAATACAAAAAAGAGTAACAATTTAAAAATACCTTCTGAAAGATACTAACAACCAATTCCTATAAAAGCCATTACTAACTTATACTATCTAAGATATAAAAATTATACAAAATATAAACAACAGAAGACCTAATATTTTAATTTATATTAAAACTTCTAACGATTATTTAACAAATCTATTTTGGAACTGACCTCGAAATTAGTTTTAATAATAAATTAATATAAATAAATAATATATGTGGGGAGGACAATATATATACTAACCCTACTATGAGACTTTTATATTATATTAAATATTTTTTTTCTTATATCAAAATATTAATTATGTTGTAATTATAAAAAAATAGTATAAATATGACATTCCTCTCATTGATAGACTACTCTGCAAAGTTTCTTAAAACTTGTTTTTGTTGAATTCTCCGGTAAAAATATTGTCCTCGATTATACTACTATCCTCATTTGGGAAAGTTTGAAGTCAACTAGAAGTAGTGGCTCTCTTTGGAATAATAAAAAAAATGACGAATATTTAGTTTATGTTTGTAGTACGCCCGGTTTGCAAAGAAAACACCTTGTAAAACGTTAGGCCATTAAATTTTATTTTCAAAATATCTAAAACTGATATTATTGTAGTTTTAATAATATATTATTTTATATTTATTATACAAAAAGAGTTAACATACATTGAGCAAATAATTTAAAATGGCGCGATTGAATCTTTGTGGATAGTATGGTGAACTAACTTTATGAATAGTTCCAGTCAATTATTACAAAATTCCTGACACTGGTCGCTAATCACAATTTTTGGTAGGAATGTCAACAAATAATAATTATTATTATTTCACCATAAATATAATAAGCTACAGTAGTTGCTCTTGTTCGGACAATGGCAACACCTCACACCTTTTACTGCAATAATCAATGGCAACTGCTGCATACTGTATGTAATTAGGTGGTTCCAAAATGCTTGAAAACCTAAATATTATATTTTATTAGGTTATTACAAATTAGTTTAATAATTTTTAATTTATTAGTTAAAAGTAATATACCTTTTTTGGTAGAGGAACTGGGTGTAGTTCAGGTATCACTTTTAGTGTTGTAACTGGATTGACACATTGACAAATATTACATTTTTTAATGTATTGCTTTGTATCCAAAGTCATCAAATATAATATAATACTGCTGGTTTATTAGATGAAGTGTTGCCTTCCCACCACGATGACTAGAAAAGGCAAATGCATCCTCAGTGGAACCTTCATAAACAATTTTGAATATATTCATCTGACATCTGTTATTCAATATCAAACTGGCACAATGTATTTTATGATACAGAGTATCATTGTCCAAAAAGAATGATTTTTGCTGTTTACTAAAATTGGAATTATCATTTTTATGATGTACATTATTAGAGTATACGGCTTAAAAATATAACAACACAGCTCTCAAGTTAATAGGCTCTAAAGATTATTGTCAATCGGGTATTTCTCCAATTTTTGGTTGACTCTTGGTGTTCTCCCATGGCCTAAACATATTTACAACAACTATAAATTAAAATAATAAATTACATATTTATAAATTAGTAAAATTCTCATTCACTTAAAATGAATAATAAATTTGATTGAGGAAAGATTAAATTAATACCTATTCAGCTATTCTAAAACTAGTATTACAGTAGATTGAAATAGCCCAAAAATAGCATTTTAAATAATCATTGTGAGATCAAAAATAATAAAACACTTTAAAAGATTGAAGTACCCACAAATAATATTTTTAAATTAACACAAGATTACTAAAATCGTTATTCGCCGATTAATATTTAACTGTGACTTAGTAACCTATTATCTGCCATTTTATTTATACAATTGTATAATAAAGTTTTCTTATAATTATAAATAAGTCAAAGACAAATAGTTTTATTTAAAAACATGATGGAGTAAAACTGAAGGTAATTAGTTTTGCTTACTTTTCTTTCAAAGAAATTTGTCTATCCTTGTTGAGAGGTAAGTTCCATGAATGGGAACAGTATTGACAACCAGTAATCCTATAATTTACATATTTAATTAAATTTGATAATTTATATGACTACGATCAATAAATGTACATACCGTGTATGTACGTATGTAGACCACTCAACTTCTTTTAACAACCTATCAGCAACATCTTCAATATATACCTTTTCACAGATCCTGCCAACCATTTTGACAGAATAAGCGTTTGACAAAAAAATCTTGTACAATAGTCGTGTCTTCACAAGTTATATGTGTGATAACAGCTGGAGATGTCTTTTGATCCAATTGTTTAGAATAAGACACGGGAAATTTGTGTGTAAAATCTATAAACATAATAATAATAAAATAGGAGATACAATGTTTTTAGTAGGTGTGCATTTGGAAAGTAAATATATACATTTTTGAGCAGATTATTTTTTAAATAAGATTTAATATTGTAATTAACATTAAAATTTGGCAATAACCATTGCTTGAAACAACCATTAAGTGTAAGTCACATCTACTAAACAACAATACATGGGAACTGAAAGATATGTGTTATGAATAAATGTAATATTCTCTTATAATAATATTAACATACTTCTAGGTTGCGTTTATTTCCCACCAAACTCCAAAATCGAATTATATAATAAGCATTGTGATATAATAGAAAAGTTTTTACTAAAAAACTCTATTAAAAATTTTTTAATTATTGGTGATTTTAATGTAAATGAATTTTCAGTCACTGATTATACTTTATTTAGAAATCCTATATCCACTACACTTGTTAATTTTTATATTGATTACTTAAATTTAAAGCAGGTTAATAACATTACTAATAGTCACAATGGTATTCTAGACTTGATATTTTCAAACTCTACTGTTGATTCTATGCATGCCTCTAATTGTTCATTAATACCTTTAATTGATTCATATCATCCACCTTTAGAATTTATCTCTCACTTTCCAACACCAAATATTAATTTCCAAACTATTTCTCCTGTAATTTTCAATTTTAATTCCTGCAATTTTAATGACATTCATGCTTTTTTGTCTCATATAGATATTATGGATAATATAACTACCTTGAATTTAGAAAATGCTATATTGAAATTCCATGAAATAATTAATCATTCTTTTGATTTATTAGTTCCAATGATAACTTTAGATCTTAATACTGATCATAACGTTTCTTGGTCAAATTATAATTTAAGAAAAATTATTAAATTAAAAAAATTAGCGCATAAAAAATATAAAATTTCAAATTCTTTATCTGATTATTCTATTTTTTCTAATTTACGCAAGGAATGTAAACAACTATATAAACAACTTCAATTAAATTACATACTTAAGATTGAAAATAACATTAATATTAATATAAAATCATTTTGGAAATATATTCAATCTCTCAAATCAAATAAATCCAATATTCTAATGTCAATGTTTTTTTATAATACAACTGCTCATAATATAGAAGAAATCTCTCAATTATTTGCTAATCATTTCTCCTCTGTTTACTCTAAAAATAAATTGCCTGATGATATTCTTGAATCTCTTAATGTTAATATGCATGATATAAATATTAACTCAATGTACATTTCTGAGGATGAAATTGCTGATTATTTAATATCTATTGATGATAAATCATCTACTGGTCCCGATGGTATTCCACCGATTTTCCTAAAAAAATGCTTTTCATTGTTAATCAAGCCATTGCACTACTTATTTAATCTCTCTTTATCAACTGGTGTTTTTCCCACCTTTTGGAAAAAATCATTTGTTACACCTATACATAAATCTGGGAGTAAGAATGATATCTGTAATTATCGGCCAATCTCTAAACTTTCTGCTATACCTAAAGTATTTGAAGCTATTATTTCTAAAAAACTGTCCAGTTTATTATTAAATTATATTAGTCCCGCTCAGCATGGCTTCTTAATGAAGCACTCGATTTTCACCAATTTACTATTGTATCAAAATTTTCTAACTAATGCTTTAGATCAAGGTCTTCAAGTTGACACCATATACACTGATTTTCAGAAGGCTTTTGACAAAGTTGATCATATTTTACTTTATTATAAATTAAAATCATTTGGTATAGATGGAAACTTTCTTAAATGGCTATATTCGTACCTCACAAATAGAACTCAAGCCGTCAAAATCTCATTTCACTCATCACAAAATTTTCAGGTCTCTTCTGGTGTCCCTCAAGGTTCCCATTTAGGTCCTCTACTGTTTCTAATTTTCATTGATGATTTACCACATTATATATTAGATAACTCTAACATAGCACATATTTTATTATTTGCTGATGATGCCAAAATTTTTTGCAAGATAAATTCTGTAGCTGATCAAATAAATCTTCAATCAATATTAGATAAGTTTGTTATTTGGAGTAAAAATAATTATTTACCATTAAATATTAATAAGTGTAATGTAATTTCTTTTACCCGTAGAGCTAATCCTCTTTTGAATCAGTATATAATTAATGAGTGTCCCTTATCAAGAGTTAATTCAATCAAAGATTTGGGAATTCACTTTGATAGTGATCTTGGCTTCAAATTGAATCATAAATCAATCCTCAACAAATCATATAAGATGTTAGGTTTCTTAAATAGAAATACTAAAGAATTTAAAAATCCTAGATGCTTAAAATTACTTTATACTTCTTTAGTTAGATCTAACCTTGAATTTGGCTCCCTTGTTTGGTCGCAAAATCTAACAACATTTTACTCTGAACTTGATAATGTTCAAAACAAGTTTCTCAAAAATATTTCATATAAACTAAATCTTCCTTTCTCCAGAGACTCAATTATACCAATTCAGGTATCATTGGATCTTGATAGTCTTTCTCTGAGACGGAATCTAACAGATATAATGTTTATTTTTGACATTATTAATGGTTTTGTTCTTTGTCCTGAATTATTAGCAATGATTGGTTTCCGAATTCCTCGTCTTTATACGCGCAATCTAGATTTATTTGTTATTCCACATTATAGAACTAATAGTGGAGCCTTCTCTTTTCTACCAAGAGCTCTTAGGTTAGCCAATTTAATCTCCCACCATCTTGATTTTTTTAATTCTACTCGTGTTAATTTTAAACTAAATACTGTATTGCTTCTAAAAAAACCACATTTTATCTAATTATTATTATTACTTAATATTGTTACTTGTCGTATACATTTATTATTAGTCATTTATTTTTAATTTTTAAAACATTATTTAAATTTTTGTATTTTTATTACCTACTTAATTTATATATATTTTGATTGTTGTCATATTGTTATATTATATACTTTGTAAAGGGCTATTGCCCGTTGAATATATTCAATAAATAAATAAATAAATAAATATTGTATGAAAATAAACAAATCATATTAACCTATGCCAATAATTAAGGTGTAAACCTTATTATCTTGTAATTTATGACATTTTAGTTGTTCACAATGTTCACATGTTTACACACCTCAATAGAACTTAATTTGTATCAAGTTGCCACTTACTCGCAACGTACCAAAATACAGATTCAATTGTCATAACAATCAGATCAATAGTGACGGGACGAGTTCTAAAATAACTTTTTGTTTCAAAAAACAAATGTAGTTGATAACCGTATATTCTCATCATTTTTATCAATTAGGTATGAGATTTGTTAAAATTACAGTAATTAAAGAAAAGTTATGATTTCAATGTAATTCCACTAAAATGTCTTATCCCTCTATAGTCCAAACTAGTTATGTATACCTATTTTCTTTGCAATTTCAATATATTGAGGCCCTCTGAGTTATTGAAATTGGATTCCTGCTAAGCAAAATGTATTGTATAAAAAACTTAAACTTTGTTAAAAATATGTCAGTGCACCATTTGTTTTCTCTCATTGAACTACGAGCAACATGCAATTGTGAGGACAGTAGATCCAATTATGTACTGTCAGGTTTAATAGTATAGTAAAATAACATAATATTATAATCAAACTTAAAACAAAAATAATTATTAAAGAACCTCATAGAGAAGCTCTAAACTTTGATTGGTATTTTACTTTTAAAGCAAGCTATGGATATTTTAAGATTGTAACCTAAAATTGTTTATTTATTAATTTATATTGACTAAACGTGCTGAGGCCTTCGATAAGAATATTATACAATGTGTCCCGTGAAAAGGTGGGTATGTTAGTTAATAGCACAGTAAAATAGTTTGAAATAAAATCCTATCAATTATATTCTCAGAATATTCTCTTTGAGTTTCATAATTCACTCCAATATTGTAAGGCTACATCAGAACCACCAGAATTATCTACAAGTAAGTCATTGTCTGAAATTTGTTGGCGCGACTTTTTAATTCCTTGTATGTGGTACATCATATATTTCAGTTTTTAAAACCATAATAAGCATACTCTTATACAGTGGACTAAAAACGATAAGCTACTAAGTAACATTTGGTTTTGGCAAACATTTAAAATCAGAGACTTGAGTAATATACTTACATAGGTATGTGTGAATTAGACATTTTTCGGTTTCTGAGGCTTTTCTGGGTGAATTAAAATCATCAACTGTAACGTCTCCAAATCCTTTGTTTGTCTGTTCATGTTCTTTCAACCCATCGTCAAAGAAATACAATTTTCTGAAAATGTCAAGTTGTTAAAAATATCTAAATACCTAATACATGAATCATATTAAATGAATTTACCTCTTAGATGATTTACTGAGCCTTGTCTATAATCACTGGTTGTGAAATAATTACCGCAGATTCTGTACCAGATAGAAATCGGATAATCATTTAATTAGAAGATTTGTAGCCATTAGTTACTTGTATTTTCTATTTTGGAAATCTATTTTTGTGAACAAATTAGCAAATTAGTCTGGCCTCATATTATTAAGAAATATAATCAGTACAACTAGAAAATAATACTTACTAATGATAATTAACGTAATGTGGCGAGGCGATACTTTGGATGTTTTACTAAAAAGAGTACACTTTTGCATGGCAATTTTTTACTAAATGTATGAATACAACTCTGAACGACGGAGTCTGTATTTCTGTTCAAATTTCAAATACCTACCTAATAATCGAATGATTCAAAAGTCGGCAAACAATAAAATAACATTATGTTGTTATTCATTTGATAACAATTATTACTATCTTAGTGATAATCAGAACGGTTATCTATTGCATGTGGTACTTCTGGCCGATGTGGCGGGAATTTAAATTTTACTAAAGTCCGAAACTTCGTAAACGCTGACTCCATAAGCACGAATTCAGCGGACGTGAAACGTCACATGGGCATTTTATTGTCTGCGTCTTGTGTAGCAAATTTACGATCAACAGACCACATTAATTAGCATCGTTAGCTTAAAAATTAGAGTGAAACGACCTATTTTGAAACTATTAGCGCTTTAAGCTCTGCGTTATAATTTTATTTTCCAATTTTTTGTGTCTGTCTACAACATAAGTAGTTGAAATAATGCTTTGCTTCTCATTTTTTCCGGTTGGAAAGTAAATCTTGTTGGCGCATTGGGTAGGTCGAAATTCCCAGAGTCTGTGAGGAAGGGCAATTGTGGTTGAAAAACGTATATTATAGTAGGTAAATCATTATGTTGACGCAGGGGCGTAATTACGGTGGTGGTGATATGGTAAAAGACCCAATGAGCTGTATTTACAAACTGTTATATACCTACAAATAGTTCAAAATCAAATTTATAAACTGTTACGAAATTTATAAAAAAAAAAAACCGGTAAGCTGTATTAGTAGTTTTACCTACCTATATTATTAGGTTATAAATAACCTAATATATATAAATGGTTTCAATATAAATGGTACGTTACACTTTCATCGTTATCTTTGTTAAATCTTAATCTTAATAAACACGGGATCGTGCCCCTGCTGGCTGTCACATACTGTACCTAATTAGGGATTAGGTATAGTACCAGCCAAGGCTGGGCAAGCTAACTAATTTTAATTAAGTTAAGTTATTTTAGAAAAATTAAGTTAAGTTAAAAGTTAACTTTGAAAAAAATATAACTTCACCTAGTGTAAATTTTAATTTGCTTATTTGCAAATATAAAAAATTCCAGATACATAAAATGGTTTATTAGGTAGTTTTTCTTTACGTTCAAGAAAATTACTGGGGAAATAGCTACCAATTGATTTTTTTTTTTTTTTTTGAAACATGTATTTTAACAAGTCAAGACCGATGGTGCAACAACAAATTTGCGCAAATCATTATTTTAGAAGTTTGCAATTTTACGTTTTTATAAATCCACAGAACGCTGTACTTTCCTGCCGCGTCTATAACAAATTTTTCATTTTTTTTTTTTTTTTTGGCGGCTGTGTAAATCAACGTTTTAAAACTGATAGTGATAATACAAATTTGAATAGGTTAACCATTTTTTTAAAATAACTACCTATGGCATTTCAATTCATATAACTGTTATTTTTTTTATTCAGTTAATTTATGTGTGACATATTATATGCAACTTATTAATTAATATATTATGGATGAATAAATGGGGAAAAAATGACAACATAGTGTATCTAATAATATTAATGAATGAACTACATTATGAACTACAAAGATAATATTGTTATTTATTAGCTCCTTCCTTTTAAAAATCCATGTAGTCAATAATAAAATATTATACAATTACGTAGAGATATCTAGATATCTAGATATTGCGATGACATTTTTGAGCCGTGTTTTTTAGTTAAAAATTCCCAAAGGTTTGCTTTAACATTTTACAGCATGGACGATCAAAATTCAGAGTAAAATTTAAATCTTAAAAATCTCGAACGACGATATCGTTACGTTACGTTTCAATACTTTCAATTACATCTGTGTCTACTTCATAGTGTGTGTTATTTTGGTATATTAGATACAAACATTTTTCTCCAAGTTTTGGGTTACCTTTTTAATTAATATTCTTAAAAAGCCACTAAGTGTGTGTCAGACTACTAAATATATATACTGAAGTTTTAAAATAAATAGCAGCGGCAATTATTTCGGTATCAGTACCGCAAACTTCTATTACAATCAGTTATAGGTTTTATCAATGGTTGTATACTTGTAAATACTTATTTGGAATAATTAATATTTACATACATTTTCTATTCTGTTTTGTTTTAAATATGATTGCAACTGTTCTCTACCTAAACATTTAAAAAATTTAATAATTATTTGTGTACCTACATCATCAAAATATTAAATTACTGTCACCATAATTTTATAATACATAGCGTGTTGTGAAAATTAGGATTAATTAATTTAAATTTGGACTACCTATTGTGTTATAATAATAGGTATCTCTCAAAAATTGTGTAAGTTCTTATGTTTTTTTTTTTTGGTTTTAAGTTTTTGGCTTTTATAATAATACAAAAAAGAGTAACAATTTAAAAATACCTTCTGAAAGATACTAACAACCAATTCCTATAAAAGCCATTACTAACTTATACTATCTAAGATATAAAAATTATACAAAATATAAACAACAGAAGACCTAATATTTTAATTTATATTAAAACTTCTAACGATTATTTAACAAATCTATTTTGGAACTGACCTCGAAATTAGTTTTAATAATAAATTAATATAAATAAATAATATATGTGGGGAGGACAATATATATACTAACCCTACTATGAGACTTTTATATTATATTAAATATTTTTTTTCTTATATCAAAATATTAATTATGTTGTAATTATAAAAAAATAGTATAAATATGACATTCCTCTCATTGATAGACTACTCTGCAAAGTTTCTTAAAACTTGTTTTTGTTGAATTCTCCGGTAAAAATATTGTCCTCGATTATACTACTATCCTCATTTGGGAAAGTTTGAAGTCAACTAGAAGTAGTGGCTCTCTTTGGAATAATAAAAAAAATGACGAATATTTAGTTTATGTTTGTAGTACGCCCGGTTTGCAAAGAAAACACCTTGTAAAACGTTAGGCCATTAAATTTTATTTTCAAAATATCTAAAACTGATATTATTGTAGTTTTAATAATATATTATTTTATATTTATTATACAAAAAGAGTTAACATACATTGAGCAAATAATTTAAAATGGCGCGATTGAATCTTTGTGGATAGTATGGTGAACTAACTTTATGAATAGTTCCAGTCAATTATTACAAAATTCCTGACACTGGTCGCTAATCACAATTTTTGGTAGGAATGTCAACAAATAATAATTATTATTATTTCACCATAAATATAATAAGCTACAGTAGTTGCTCTTGTTCGGACAATGGCAACACCTCACACCTTTTACTGCAATAATCAATGGCAACTGCTGCATACTGTATGTAATTAGGTGGTTCCAAAATGCTTGAAAACCTAAATATTATATTTTATTAGGTTATTACAAATTAGTTTAATAATTTTTAATTTATTAGTTAAAAGTAATATACCTTTTTTGGTAGAGGAACTGGGTGTAGTTCAGGTATCACTTTTAGTGTTGTAACTGGATTGACACATTGACAAATATTACATTTTTTAATGTATTGCTTTGTATCCAAAGTCATCAAATATAATATAATACTGCTGGTTTATTAGATGAAGTGTTGCCTTCCCACCACGATGACTAGAAAAGGCAAATGCATCCTCAGTGGAACCTTCATAAACAATTTTGAATATATTCATCTGACATCTGTTATTCAATATCAAACTGGCACAATGTATTTTATGATACAGAGTATCATTGTCCAAAAAGAATGATTTTTGCTGTTTACTAAAATTGGAATTATCATTTTTATGATGTACATTATTAGAGTATACGGCTTAAAAATATAACAACACAGCTCTCAAGTTAATAGGCTCTAAAGATTATTGTCAATCGGGTATTTCTCCAATTTTTGGTTGACTCTTGGTGTTCTCCCATGGCCTAAACATATTTACAACAACTATAAATTAAAATAATAAATTACATATTTATAAATTAGTAAAATTCTCATTCACTTAAAATGAATAATAAATTTGATTGAGGAAAGATTAAATTAATACCTATTCAGCTATTCTAAAACTAGTATTACAGTAGATTGAAATAGCCCAAAAATAGCATTTTAAATAATCATTGTGAGATCAAAAATAATAAAACACTTTAAAAGATTGAAGTACCCACAAATAATATTTTTAAATTAACACAAGATTACTAAAATCGTTATTCGCCGATTAATATTTAACTGTGACTTAGTAACCTATTATCTGCCATTTTATTTATACAATTGTATAATAAAGTTTTCTTATAATTATAAATAAGTCAAAGACAAATAGTTTTATTTAAAAACATGATGGAGTAAAACTGAAGGTAATTAGTTTTGCTTACTTTTCTTTCAAAGAAATTTGTCTATCCTTGTTGAGAGGTAAGTTCCATGAATGGGAACAGTATTGACAACCAGTAATCCTATAATTTACATATTTAATTAAATTTGATAATTTATATGACTACGATCAATAAATGTACATACCGTGTATGTACGTATGTAGACCACTCAACTTCTTTTAACAACCTATCAGCAACATCTTCAATATATACCTTTTCACAGATCCTGCCAACCATTTTGACAGAATAAGCGTTTGACAAAAAAATCTTGTACAATAGTCGTGTCTTCACAAGTTATATGTGTGATAACAGCTGGAGATGTCTTTTGATCCAATTGTTTAGAATAAGACACGGGAAATTTGTGTGTAAAATCTATAAACATAATAATAATAAAATAGGAGATACAATGTTTTTAGTAGGTGTGCATTTGGAAAGTAAATATATACATTTTTGAGCAGATTATTTTTTAAATAAGATTTAATATTGTAATTAACATTAAAATTTGGCAATAACCATTGCTTGAAACAACCATTAAGTGTAAGTCACATCTACTAAACAACAATACATGGGAACTGAAAGATATGTGTTATGAATAAATGTAATATTGTATGTAAAATAAACAAATCATATTACCCTATGCCAATAATTAAGGTGTAAACCTTATTATCTTGTAATTTATGACATTTTAGTTGTTCACAATGTTCACATGTTTACACACCTCAATAGAACTTAATTTGTATCAAGTTGCCACTTACTCGCAACGTACCAAAATACAGATTCAATTGTCATAACAATCAGATCAATAGTGACGGGACGAGTTCTAAAATAACTTTTTGTTTCAAAAAACAAATGTAGTTGATAACCGTATATTCTCATCATTTTTATCAATTAGGTATGAGATTTGTTAAAATTACAGTAATTAAAGAAAAGTTATGATTTCAATGTAATTCCACTAAAATGTCTTATCCCTCTATAGTCCAAACTAGTTATGTATACCTATTTTCTTTGCAATTTAAATATATTGAGGCCCTCTGAGTTATTGAAATTGGATTCCTGCTAAGCAAAATGTATTGTATAAAAAACTTAAACTTTGTTAAAAATATGTCAGTGCACCATTTGTTTTCTCTCATTGAACTACGAGCAACATGCAATTGTGAGGACAGTAGATCCAATTATGTACTGTCAGGTTTAATAGTATAGTAAAATAACATAATATTATAATCAAACTTAAAACAAAAATAATTATTAAAGAACCTCATAGAGAAGCTCTAAACTTTGATTGGTATTTTACTTTTAAAGCAAGCTATGGATATTTTAAGATTGTAACCTAAAATTGTTTATTTATTAATTTATATTGACTAAACGTGCTGAGGCCTTCGATAAGAATATTATACAATGTGTCCCGTGAAAAGGTGGGTATGTTAGTTAATAGCACAGTAAAATAGTTTGAAATAAAATCCTATCAATTATATTCTCAGAATATTCTCTTTGAGTTTCATAATTCACTCCAATATTGTAAGGCTACATCAGAACCACCAGAATTATCTACAAGTAAGTCATTGTCTGAAATTTGTTGGCGCGACTTTTTAATTCCTTGTATGTGGTACATCATATATTTCAGTTTTTAAAACCATAATAAGCATACTCTTATACAGTGGACTAAAAACGATAAGCTACTAAGTAACATTTGGTTTTGGCAAACATTTAAAATCAGAGACTTGAGTAATATACTTACATAAGTATGTGTGAATTAGACATTTTTCGGTTTCTGAGGCTTTTCTGGGTGAATTAAAATCATCAACTGTAACGTCTCCAAATCCTTTGTTTGTCTGTTCATGTTCTTTCAACCCATCGTCAAAGAAATACAATTTTCTGAAAATGTCAAGTTGTTAAAAATATCTAAATACCTAATACATGAATCATATTAAATGAATTTACCTCTTAGATGATTTACTGAGCCTTGTCTATAATCACTGGTTGTGAAATAATTACCGCAGATTCTGTACCAGATAGAAATCGGATATTCATATTATTAATCGGATACATTTAATTAGAAGATTTGTAGCCATTAGTTACTTGTATTTTCTATTTTGGAAATCTATTTTTGTGAACAAATTAGCAAATTAGTCTGGCCTCATATTATTAAGAAATATAATCAGTACAACTAGAAAATAATACTTACTAATGATAATTAACGTAATGTGGCGAGGCGATACTTTGGATGTTTTACTAAAAAGAGTACACTTTTGCATGGCAATTTTTTACTAAATGTATGAATACAACTCTGAACGACGGAGTCTGTATTTCTGTTGAAATTTCAAATACCTACCTAATAATCGAATGATTCAAAAGTCGGCAAACAATAAAATAACATTATGTTGTTATTCATTTGATAACAATTATTACTATCTTAGTGATAATCAGAACGGTTATCTATTGCATGTGGTACTTCTGGCCGATGTGGCGGGAATTTAAATTTTACTAAAGTCCGAAACTTCGTAAACGCTGACTCCATAAGCACGAATTCAGCGGACGTGAAACGTCACATGGGCATTTTATTGTCTGCGTCTTGTGTAGCAAATTTACGATCAACAGACCACATTAATTAGCATCGTTAGCTTAAAAATTAGAGTGAAACGACCTATTTTGAAACTATTAGCGCTTTAAGCTCTGCGTAATAATTTTATTTTCCAATTTTTTGTGTCTGTCTACAACATAAGTAGTTGAAATAATGCTTTGCTTCTCATTTTTTCTGGTTGGAAAGTAAATCTTGTTGGCGCATTGGGTAGGTCGAAATTCCCAGAGTCTGTGAGGAAGGGCAATTGTGGTTGAAAAACGTATATTATAGTAGGTAAATCATTATGTTGACGCAGGGGCGTAATTAAGGTGGTGGTGATATGGTAAAAGACCCAATGAGCTGTATTTACAAACTGTTATATACCTACAAATAGTTCAAAATCAAACTTATAAACTGTTACGAAATTTATAAAAAAAAAAACCGGTAAGCTGTATTAGTAGTTTTACCTACCTATATTATTAGGTTATAAATAACCTAATATATATAAATGGTTTCAATATAAATGGTACGTTACACTTTCATCGTTATCTTTGTTAAATCTTAATCTTAATAAACACGGGATCGTGCCCCTGCTGGCTGTCACATACTGTACCTAATTAGGGATTAGGTATAGTACCAGCCAAGGCTGGGCAAGCTAACTAATTTTAATTAAGTTAAGTTATTTTAGAAAAATTAAGTTAAGTTAAAAGTTAACTTTGAAAAAAATATAACTTCACTTAGTGTAAATTTTAATTTGCTTATTTGCAAATATAAAAAATTCCAGATACATAAAATGGTTTATTAGGTAGTTTTTCTTTACGTTCAAGAAAATTAATGGGGAAATAGCTACCAATTGAGTTTTTTTTTTTTTTGAAACATGTATTTTAACAAGTCAAGACTGATGGTGCAACAATAAATTTGCGCAAATCTTTTTTTTAGAAGTTTACAATCTTACGTTTTTATAAATCCCCAGAACGCTGTACTTTCCTGCCGCGTCTATACCAAATTTTTCATTTTTTTTTTTTTTTTTTTTGGCGGCTGTGTAAATCAAAGTTTTAGAACTGATAGTGATAATACAAATTTGAATAGGTTAACCATTTTTTTTAAATAACTACCTATGGCATTTCAATTCATATAACTGTTATTTTTTTTATTCAGTTAATTTATGTGTGACATATTATATGCAACTTATTAGTTAAAATATTATGGATGAATAAATGGGGAAAAAATGACAACATAGTGTATCTAATAATATTAATGAATGAACTACATTATGAACTACAAAGATAATATTGTTATTTATTAGCTCCTTCCTTTTAAAAATCCATGTAGTAAATAATAAAATATTATACAATTAAGTAGAGATAGTAATTGCAATTTTTTTTAAAAAATATAAACAAAAAAAACATACAAATCTATATATCGCGATGACATTTTTGAGCAGTGTTTTTTAGTTAAAAATGTCCAAAGGTTTGCTTTAACATTTTACAGTATGAACGATCAAAATTCAGAGTAAAATTTAAATCTTAAAAGTTTCGAACGTTTATAATCACTGGTTGTGAAATGATTACCGCAGATTCTGTGCCAGATAGCAATCGGATAATCATTTAATTTGAAGATTTATAGCCATTATTTACTTGTATTTTCTATTTTAGAAATCTATGTAACCTTGTGAACAAATTAACAAATTAGTCTGACCCCATATTATTAAGAAATATAATCAGTACAACTAGAAAATAATACTTACAAATGAAAATTAACGTAATATGGCAAGGCGATACTTTGGATGTTTTACTAAAAAGAGTACATATGGTAATTTTTTACTAAAACTTATGAACGGAATTGTATTTCTGTTGAAATTTCAAATATCTACCTAATATTTAATAATCGAATGATTCAAAAGTCGGCAAACAATAAAATAACATTATGTTGTTATTCATTTGATAACAATTATTACTATCTTAGTGATAATCATAACGGTTATCTATTGCATTTGGTACTTCTGGCCGATGTGGCGGGAATTAAATTTTACTGAAGTCCGAAACTTGGTAAACGCTGACTCCATAAGCACGAATTCAGTTGACTGCGTCTTGTGTAGCCAGATTAAGATCAACAGATCATATTTAGCATCGTTAATTTAATAAATAGAATGAAACGACCTATTATAAAACTATAAGCGAATTTATGATTTGCGTAATAATTTTTTTTTAATTTTTTCTGTCTGTATACAACATAAGTAGTTTAAATAATGGCTATATCTAAACCTATAACCAGAAATAATTTTTTTTAAGAAATATTTTTGAATGTTTTCCAATTATGATTTCCATGAAAATTTTACGTACTAAAAAATATACATACCTAATACGAAATGTGCAAATTCACAAAGTTTGGAGTTTTAGAATTTCTTAACTTTTATAGTAATCGTGTAACGGTTTATTTTCTTAATCGGATAACTATCATATATTATTATGAAGGGTTCATTATTCATTTTTTCACACTGAAAAAATATTCGGTTTACCCTTATATGCAGTGTTGAGCCGAGATAAATATAATTTTATCTAGGTAAAGATAAAGATAACTTAATCATTTATTTATCTAGATAAAGATGAAAAAATTTTTTTTTTATCTAGATAAATTATCGGATAATTTTTTTTTATATTGGTTTTATGGAACTCTCTGTAAGCTCGTAGAAATATAGAATAACTTGATAGTATGTTATCAAAAATGTCGATAGTTATTAGTAAAAATCACCTACTTAATAAATTACTTAATTGTCTACCTATAAATTATAATAAATAAAAGCCGTTTAATAAATTAAATTATCTGGATAAATTCATCTAGATAACGGTGATTTTTATCTTAGATAACTGTGTAAATTAATAATCTCTATTTATCTAGATAAGATAAAAGATAAAAGAATATTTATCTAGATAATTTATCTAGATAAACTCAACACTGCTAATATGTACAAACCGACTACGAGGGATCGATCGACCCATATTTTAAATTCTGAGCTGAGCAATAAATGTATTAATTTTAACAATAATGTGAGTTTTATTATTTATTTGTCCCTGTGTACGTTAGTAGTCGAAATAATGCTTCGATTTTCAACTTCGGTATCTTGTTCGACGGGAAAGTGAATATAGTTAGTGCAACAAACATTTAAAATTTCCAGTAGTTTTCAAAAAATCGATTTTGGTTTTTAGTGTACGTATAGCTCTAAAACAAATTACCGTAGATTTGTGAAATTTTATTTACTGAATGTTTATATTAGCATTTCCTATGTACCATATAATTTTTAAAAATGTTGATTTGTTTTGAGCTGTATACAGATAATTTCAGTTCCTAATTTGTTTAGTATTTTTTCTATAGATTTCAATAACATTTTAATCATTGGCAAAGGTTCAAATAGGCAAAATTTTTTTATAAGTATTTCAGGTTAGATTTTTGACAAAATATATCAAATTTAAAATTGATTTTGTAGTTAAAATATATAAAATGTACAACTTGTATAGCTAAGGATAGATAGTTTAAAGTTCCACGTAAGTGGGTTTCGTTTTAACAAAAAAATCATATAAATATAAAAACAAGTTTTTTTATTGTTCTTTTAAGTTTAAATTTGAAAAAAATTACATATTAAATAACTGAGAATTACCAATTTAATATATTTCTCAGTATATTTAATATTATGATTGTCAATAAAATAATTTATAAATAACCTATTTACGTGGAACCTTGTTTTAAATTTTCAATCTATAACTATAAAAGTTGAACATTTTATACATTTTAACTACAAAAGAATTATTACATTTTAAATTTGATACATTTTGTAAAAATCGAACTTTAAATACTTATAACTAAAAATTATACTCTATATATTTTTAACACTTTCCAACAACTATTGTAACAATACATCAGGAGCCCTGTATTAAATGTTCATACTTTTTTACCCAACAAATAAAATTGTATTGATAATTATAGAAAAATAAAATTACAAAAAAAAATAAATATACTCAGTAAAATTTTCATGTGGCAACAGTTATTCGTTTTTGAGTAACAACAAAATATCAAAGTCGCTACATGAGAAATCGAGCGAATATCCAATATTGTAAAAATATAAACTTCAAACGTTCAAAAAAGTTTTATTTTATTTGCTTATAGACATTTTTCTTTTATAAAGGTAGACTAAATTATGAGTAATCTTGTATTACATTTTCAAATCTTAAATTTAAAAAAAAAAACTTTTTATGAATATTTAACTTAAAATAATTAGCAAATTTTGGTGATTTTTCAGTATTTTGTAAAGATTTTATGCTTATAAAAAAAACTGTGACGAAGGATTTTTATGCTTATTATGTACCTAATAATATTATTATCTTCAAAATAATATATTGTATACATGAAAAAATAATTATTATTTATTATTCAAATGTATATAATCTATACATCATAGGTACGTCATGAACATACGTACACACATTATTTTATTAAGTTTAAAAACCTTTAAACTTAATCAAAATGTTTTGAAAATGCATTAATTACATAATATAGTACAATATTTACGTATTTTTGCGTGGACATTTTTTTAAGAAAAAATTAAATAAATATAATATAGAAAACCACATTTGGTGATCACTTCAAGTATTCACAGTTATTTGTTTTTAAAATACGCCAAAGAGGGGGAGATATATGACCCCCCCCCCCCATACATAATAAATTTGTTCAATTTTTTTTTACTTCACTCGTCATCGATCGACTTGTACAAAAAAAAAGCGCAGGAAAAATGGTAAAAAAAGATCGGAAAATGCGAAAAAAAAAAACGCAAAAAATTTCGGAATGTGGTCTGGGGGGATGTGACGGCGGGGCTGCGAACGGACGTCCTCCACTCGCAGACGCTATCCCGCGCTGCTAGAGACTTTTGGCTGCTGGGTTTCCCCCCTGACCCTGACCCGCCACACCATAGCTGACCTGGGCGGTGGGCTAGCCCGCCGGACCCATATCGACGACAAGCTTAGCGCGGACGTCCGTTTGACGCGGACCGACCTGCCACAGTTGCCCCCACCGCAACCATCCACGCATTCCGACCACCGAGCAGCCGGATTACAGGAGCGCGCCACGGCTCCCGGTCGAAAACACGAAGCAAAATACTTCTATTTAAGATGATGTTTTTACACGCCGTCGACGGCGGCGATCACGCTATTATTTTTTTCAATAATCAATCAAATATAATGATATAATGCCTTAAAACATAACAATTATTATTTTTTCACAGATCGCGGATTTATTTTTTTGTCGAATTAAAGAGAATATTTTTTTTAGATTCTGAGCAAAGCGATAAATGTATTGATTTTACATTGATGTGTGTTTTTTTTTATTTTTTTTTTTGTGTCTGTCATCACCTTTTAGGACAGTAAAAGTGCTTGGATTTTCTTCAACAGTAACTTTTCTGATAGGAAAGTGAATCTAGTTGGTACTTTGAGAAGGTCAAAAGTAAAAATTTCCCAGTAGTTTTCAAAAGCGACGTGAAAAATAAAAGAAAAATTAAGGAAAAACGGGAATTATTACGCAAAATCTGTTTTCGAGAAAATCGATTTTGGTTTTTGGTGTAACTCTTAAACAAATGACCATAGAGACATGAAATTTTGACTGAATGTTTATATTAGCATTTTTTATACACCATAAAATGTTGAAAATATTTTGATTCTTTTGAGCTGTTTACGGACATTGTCAGTTTTCAATTTTTTTAGTTTTTTTTTTTATAAATATCAATAAAATTTTATCTGTTGAGTAAAAAAGCTTGAAAATTTAATAGAAGGCTCCTAGGTTATTGACAAAATACGGAAAAATCACGAGAATTAGCAAAATATTTTGAGTTGAGAATTCATAAAAATTTTGCTTTTTAAATCTAAGATTTTAAAATGTAATATAAGATTACTCATAAGTTTGTCTGTCTTTAGCAAAAAATAATGTCTACAAGAAACTTAAATTAAATTTTTATGAGCGTCTGAAATTTATATTTTTACAACATTTGATATTCACTTGATTTCTCATGTAACAATTTTCTTATTTTATTGTAATTAAAAAACGAATGACTGTAGATACTTGAAAATTTCACTGAATGTTTATATTAGCATTTTCTACACACGATAAAATTATGAAAAACTTGAACTGTTTATGGACAGTTTTCAATTTTTTTAGTTTTTTTTTCTATAAATATAAATAAATTTTTTTCGTTGAGTAAAAAAGCGTGAAAATTTAATATAAGGCTCTTAATATATCGTTCTAATAGCAGTTGAAAAATATTAAAAATACATAGGCACAATTTTTTTTTTATAAGCATTTAAAGTTCAAATTTTGACAACATTTATCAAATTTATAATTTATTAATTATTCTGTGGTTAAAAATCTATAAAATGTTTAACTTTTATGGCTAAGGATTGAAAATTTAAAACAAGGCTCCACGTAAATAGGTTATATATAAATTACTTTATTCACAATAATATTATCAAATATACTTGGTAATATCATAGGCTGACTGACCGTTTTCGCTCAGAATCGTTTTTCTTATATAATGATATTATATCATTGAATTAAAATTTAACACCATCCATTACAGTGACCCACTTATAACCTACTGTACAGCAGAGCGACATCCACTTATCCACCTTTTTTATTTATTCAGTTTCTTATACTGCACCCTGTAACAGATAGAACTTACTTTTGGAAAAACCTCTGTGCTAATCAATATAAATTTTTTTTTTATACATAATTTATAGTCACTCGCGCTACACATTTGCTGTTATACAAACAATTATTTTTATTTTTTTACACTGAAAATAAAAATTTTAAATTTGATTTACATTTTTTTGGATATATTAAAAATTTAAAAATAGCCAATTTGTGAATCAGATTATAAGAACAATTTTGATGGTAAAAATATTTATCCACGTCAAGTAGTTTATTTTTTAGAATTTTTAAAATATCAATATTTTTTTGATTAAATGAATTTGGAACGTAATTACTTTTTTCAAAATATTTTTTTTGGGAATTTGCTGACATAAGTATACTCCTTAAATTATTTACTAATCATATAATTTTAACAATTATTTTTGTCATATCATAAGTTTAAGAAGCATAATTTTTTTCAAGTCTTTCTGTTACACCGTTCATATTATATAAGATTCGTAGACCAAAATATATGACAGACTACAATATTGTAATAATTTGTTGGCAGGTATTCATTTTCTGTCTTGGCGTATTTCCATTTATTCCTATTATATAATAGGTGTATGATATTTATTGTTAAGCTATAAGATAATGATACAATATTATAATGTGCCAAATTTAATTAATAATAAATAGTTAATAAATTCCCTCGAAGTAAGTAGTCAATGGACAATGATATGGAAGAATGACCTGTACAAAAATGGAAGATTTTAATGAATATTGGAATTGGATGAAGAACAAAAACAAAATATGTTACTAGTGTAGATTATATATTTTTTACTTAATTTGATGTCATTATGAAATGCGTTTATTTTTTTTAAGAGATATGTATATTTTACCACAGTAAATTGACAAAACAGAAATTTTTTTTTACATGCTTGTCCATGAACTTCGATATATACAAATTAAATTTTGACGAGTATAGTTAATTATTATTGAGCAGTTATTGGAATGCCAAAGTTTTGCTGGGTACCCACTACCTAGATAGTCAACCCATGTGACACACTGACACTCCGCTCATACAACCGTTTATCATAAATAATTATAATTTATTACTTGGTAAAAATTCGATTTTATTAAACAGAATTCTTAGAAAATTATTTTTATTCAAAGAATGAAACTAAAAATGTATATTGTCATTCAAAATAGTAATTGTATAAACAAAAGCATTTATTCAGAAATAATTTATTTATTTCCATAAACCTAATACAGTCATATTTTTGTATAAGGTTTCAATCATACAGCTGAAGTTAAATAGGCAAAGTAGGTGCTCAGTATACTAAGTACAGCTTATTAAGATTATAATGTTTGTACATTTTTCGCTGCTTCAATCGTCCGTCCACACCGATAACTGAAGTGAGTAGGCCCCTTTTCACTAAGTCAGATATTGAAAACAATCGTGGTATCAAAAAAAAAAATTAAGGCAAGTAAAATAATAAACTAGACAGGTATACAATATACCTATCTATACAAATAATTGGTAACATACCATTTTTAGAGAAATTATTCAAATCTTTAGTGAACGCTACCCTAGCAGATAGAAAAATAATGTTTTTACTGTTTCGGATAATTGCAGGCAACTTTTACTAACGTTAATTTATCATTTAGCTTTTCGTTTTTTATACTTGTAGAACTCATTTTAAGTAAAGCCTAAAAAGAAAATAATTTAGTTTATAAAATGGTTTACATCATACAGCTGATTAGCACAAACAAAATAATATCGAATGCTAACCAATCTATTGGCTGCTGGATTAGTGCAGTGTTAGGCAGTAAACCAAGCACTTCGAAATTGGGTCCTAGTAAAAATATGTGCAGGGCTTGTACTTATTGTAAAAAAATTAATTTACAGATTGTATAAATTAATTAATAATATAACAGAAAAAAAAGGTATTACATAGATGACCTATACTTATCAACATTTTTGTCTTATTAAGTATAAAGGTGTACAAGATATTCTTAATTTATTTTAAACATTTAGATAATTAAGTAAATAGGTAGATAACGTTATTCGTAAGATCCAGAGTAACAATTTTGAGTCGTTTAAACCGTTTTCAGTATCAAAATCATATGATTGGATCGATGAACATGATAATGGAATGAAAATTTATAATTTAGCATATTAAGATCATAACGCGTACACTGCCTACCACGGTGACATTCACAGAATTTCCAAAGGAGGGAGCGGTCAGTGATGTTAAATCAAAAAAATTATATTATGTTTAACATTTTCATGTTTTAATACCAAATGGAGGAGCTGAATAATATATAGTATAAAAATATATATAGTAATATATAATATAAAAATAACATTTAAAGTACAAGAGAAAAGGTAAAAGAGTTGGACAGTACAGAGGATAGCAAAGGATAGTACAAGATTTTTTTGAAAAACTAAAGACTGTGTAGATAAATGCATACATGTTTTTCGAAAAAATGTTTTCGAACGTCAGGAAAAAAAGAATGAAAAATAAAATAATATACATTTTACATGACTAATGTATTATGTTTGACACATAAAGCATCAGATAACTTATATTTGGTCAGACAAGTCAAAATTATACAACACAAATGAAAGCTAGTCAAACTGTTAAGTTACACGATTTGTTGTGCAGTATTGTTTTAAAAAATATAAATAAATTACAACAGTAAAGACTAACAATGACGCAGCGCAGTAAGACGCGTAAGTCACAAGATTTAAGTAATATGGTATAATGGTCACGGGGAATTTAAATAAAATGAAGGTGGCATACCTCTATCTCGCGGAAACTAATACTAAAAAATAAATAAAACGTTAGACTACATTATAAACATTTAAATCTTAAAATAAAAACATAGTTACACTGTGTAAGCGATACAATTAAAAAAATAATAATTATTATGTTCTCTTGACACATTTTCAAAAAAAAAAAAAAAATTCTCCCCAAGACTCGGTCAATTTTTTTTTTTTTTTTAAAGAATTCAGTCTTAAGAGTTACTAGAGAAAAAATACACACACGCTCGCGCTTTTGTAAAACAAAATAAAATCGTAATAAAAATTCAAAACGACGTTAGCGGTAAAAAGTAAAAGGTATTTTGATTTTTACATTAAACACACATTATAAAATTATAATATAAACATGGATTGTGAATTGTGAACAACTTTCTTACGGTATTTGGCACAATCTAACGAGAGAAAAATAAGTCTAACAGAGAATGCGTATTGTGCGCGAACATGATATTATAAGGATCTATCCCTCAGGACTTTCCTTCCATCCCTCCCGTCACCCATCCGTACGAAGACGACCAAAATATTATCTTCTCAGACGATGGTCAGCCCACTGCCCTGGGCCTTATCACCACCGCCGGTCTGCTCGGCGACCACCTGTACATAGGACGGACCGTGGTTCTGTTCGTAGGTCTGCACCACGTTGTGGAGGTGGTGCTCCGGCGACGAGTTGGAGGAGTCCGAGCTGCACGTGAAACAGCCGCTCAGGTACCGGTCGTTCGGGCCGGGCGCGAACAGTTCGTCCAGGTTCCGGGTGAGCGCCGAGTCCAGTTCCACCGACTTGTCGGACGACCCGCCGCCCGACTGCGATCTGGCCCGGGACCGCTTCTCGCCGCCAGTCGGTCCGCGCGCACGCGTCCGTGACTTGCCCACCGACCGCAGACTGCTGGCCCGGCGCACCAGCCGAGTGGCGATATCCGACGGTTTCTCTTCCACCTCGAACACGTACGACAGCGAATCGTTCTTCTTCATCACTCCCAGTATCCGGGCCGGCGCCTCCGAGTCTACCTCCACCAGTTGGCTAGTCATCGTGTCCTCGTCACCGCTGAATACCAAACACAACCGACAATATATTATAATTAGTTTTGATATACGTATTGACATTTTACTTTCGTAAAATTTATTACTGGGTAGGAGGGTTGCAAGGGTGAGCTATCGAGGCCAAAATGGAAATATAAATACTATACGTTCCGTATTTGAGAGTAAGACATTTTTGTGTGTGCTCGAATACACGGGAAAAACACGATTTTTACAATACGCGGAAGTAGAAATACGTATTCGAGATTGAATATGAAAATGTAATAAATCGGAAAAATTCCGAAGTACAATATGTTCAACAACATTTTTGCAAGACAGAGTGCGTGTTAGTAACATTTATATTTTTAATTCAGTTAGAAGTAACTAGAGTCAAGGATTTTTATTTTTTTAATTAAATGTTAAGTTAATAGACATTTTAACAGTTTATGTTAACATAAACTCACTTAGTTTTAAAATATTTTAATTACATTTTTTCACTAAAAAACAATTAACGTAACACCGGTATAGTACAAATAAGCAAAGGCATTAAAAAAGAAAATAACATGCATACTCGGGAGACAAACATAAAATATGTAGTTATATAATGTATAATATGTAGTTGTTAATGAAAATTCAAATTTAACTTAATTGGGAAGTTGGAACAGACGAACAGTTGCGAAACATATTGCGTTACTTTAAGTCATAACACAAGGGCAAATAAATTAAGTTACTAAAAAAACTGAAATTATATAGGTAGTGCGTTAAATTAATTTAATTAATTTAAATCGCCTAAACTTGTTGACTCGTTAATGTACAGGACTTCGAAAGTACAAGCTACAAGTCTAATTCCTACAAAGACGACAGTACAATTCGTATTGCGGTGATAACATTTGATAGCGAGATAACATAAGAATATCGATCACGGATAACACACACTACAATAAAATTACTTCATAAAGATAACACCCATGAAAACACGCGACGCTCGACTTGGGCCCGCTCAAAATAATGAACAATAATGTGTAAATTAATAACTAATAATATTATTATAATATTACCTGTTTTCCGAATTGGAACTCTTCCTGCTGCATAGTTTCTGATAGTTGTTTTGTGCCTCTCTCATAGCTGCAAGGTCTTGCGTTGTTTGACCTGCGGAATTAAACATTTTTATTTATAAAACAGATCAAACAGATCGTTGTTCAGACGAGTTTCGACGACTTACTCAATCTCTTTGTTGAAACAGCTAAATGATTAGCTACTTCGGTGCTCTTTTTCAGTTTCCACTGCAGTTCTTCGTTGTGGCACGAAAGCCGTTTCTTCTTTTGTTTTTCCAAGTCAATTTCCCGAGCCATTTGATCTTTTTCTTGACTGAGTTGCCTGTATAACGTGTCAAGAGAAACGATTGTATTATAATACATTTTTTTGAACTGCAATATGTAACGATTTACGAGTTTTTTTTTAATTAAGAAAATTCCACCAAAGTATAGGTGTTCAATTATACCAAATATAAAGTTCTCACAAAAACTTTATTACAAACCAGTGATTTTACAAATAAAACTTGATGTACAATATCCGGGTTTGCATATGGGCAAAACAACTGCAGAGTGTTAGTTTTTAGAGGGTTAAAGTATGAAATTGTATTTTGCATATATTGGGGGTAAGTGTATAATATGACATCGGGGTTATCGCATATTCACATATAAGGATTATGTTAAAGCACCTGCAAAGTCTATCAATTTTTTAACAAAAATTTTAAAACAAAATGACCTTAGCGACTGAGAACAATTAAGGTACTTAGTGGTTCGATTAAAATAATTAAAAAAATTGTTGAGTGGAGTTTACTGAGCATCGGTCGGTGCATGTTTTCAATATTTTAATATTTTTAATAGTTTTTAATACATTTAATATAAATTTTTAAAAATGTATAACATTTAAAATGTCTATTCCCGTCAATGATTTGTTAAAATTGAAAAAGTGTTCCGGTTGAGGCATAGTAATCTAGTTTATGCATTGAAAAATCTTATACATTTTTTAAATCGAAGCTTTAGAAGTACTTAAAATATTGGCAGGCGTATAGCTAACTATTCCACGTCCATAAATTGGTTTTGATTATTTTGATCTAATGACAAAATTACATGTGCATGGTGCCTGCGTAATATGTATAATGCAGGTGATTGGTGGGAAGTATACATACACTAATGATCATTTACTACACACACAAAAACGAACAGAGACGAATGAATTGCCTAAGCACAATTCCTTAAAAAAGGTGGATAAGTGGGTGTCTCTGTGCTGTACATTAGGTTACAAGTGGGTGACTGTAATGGATGGTGTTAAATTTGAATTCAACGATATAATATCATTGTATAAGAAAAACGATTCTGAGCGAAAACGGTCAGTCAGCCTATGATATTACCTAGTATATTTGATGATATTATTGTGAATAAAGTAATTTATATATAACCTATTTACGTGGAGCCTTGTTTTAAATTTTCAATCCTTAGCCATAAAAGTTAAAAATTTATAAATTTAACCACAAAATAGTTAATAAATTATAAATTTAATAAATGTTGTCAAAATTTGAACTTTAAATGCTTATAAAAAAAAATTGTGCATATGTATTTTTAATATTTTTCAACTGCTATTAGAACGATATATCAGGAGCCTTATATTAAATTTTCACGCTTTTTTACCCAAAAAAAAAATTTTATTGATATTTAAAAAAAAAAAACTAAAAAAATTGAAAACTGACAATGTCCGTAAACAACTCAAAATAATTTGCTAATTCTCGTGATTTTTCCGTATTTTGTCAAAATTCAAAATTTTAATTATAAATTTGATAAATGTTGTCAAAATTTGAACTTTTAATGCTTATAAAAAAAAATTGTGTTTATATATTTTTTTTTAAAATTTTCCAACTGCAATTGTAACATTATATCAGGAGCTTTGCATTAAATTTTCACGCTTTTTTACCGGAAAATAAAATTTTATTGACATTTATAGAAAAAAAAACTAAAAAAATTGAAAGCTGACAATGTCCATAAACAGCTCAAGAAGAGGCTAATTATTTACAAAAATGTATCGTGAATAAAAAATGCTAATTAAATTTAGACATTCAGTGAAATTTTAAAGTATCTCCAGTCATACGTTTTTTAATTACTACAAAATAAGAAAATCGTTACATAAGAAATCGAGCGAATATCAAATGTTGTAGAAATATGAATTTCAAACACTCATAAAAATTTAATTTGACTTACTTGTAGACATTTTTTTTTTTTTTTTTTTTTTAACCTAACCTGTAGATAATATTGTATTACGTTTTTAAATCTTAGATTTAAAAAGAAAAATTTTTGTGAATTCTCAACTCAAAATAATTTGCTAATTTTCGTGATTTTTCCGTATTTTGTGAAGATTTGATCTTTAAATGCTTATAAATTAAAAATGTGACTAAGGATTTTTAGTATTTTTTCAAATATTATTGTAAAAATATTGAAGGAGCCTTGTATTAAATTTTCAAGCTTTTTTACCCAACAAATTAAGTTTTATTGACATCCATAGAAAAAAATACTAATAAAATTGAAAACTGAAAATGTTCCTAAATAGTTCAAGACAAATCAAAATATTTTTAAAATTTAATCATGTATAGAAAATGCAAATATGAACAACCATTAAAAATGTCATGTCTTTGCGTTCATTTTTTTTAGTGTTACACCAACAACCAAAATCGATTTTCTCAAAAACAGTGTTTGCGTAAAACACATCAACTTTACACGATAAACGATCACATGTCGTTTTTTTTTTCGTCGACCGACCGACATCCACGCCGAATAATTTAGGGGCCCAATTTAGGGGGGAGTGACAACTGCCTCGGATACCAAAATGTTGTGGTCGGAAATGCGTGCTCTTGTGAATTATTAAAACTTTTAAAACTGAAATTATTTTGATAATATATTATATAATATTATAAAAGTATATTAATAAATAATAATGTATTAAGCTGTTAGAAATGTAAACAACTAATGTAATTATAGTTATCTGTGAATGAGAAGAAATTATTATTTTTTTTTTTTTTATAAATTAAGGATCTTAACGTTGCACTAACTAAACATTTATACTTAAAATTCTAAAGTATGTAAAACCATGTACGTATTAAAACTTGATAAAATAATATATAACATTTTGCATAATTAATAAAATAAAAAAAGGCACTTAATTTTATCAACAATACATTTAACTATTAAGATTCTAAACGATAATTTTGTTCATGATATTACTAAACAATTTATTAAAAAATTAGACTTTATTGTTAAACCAAAAAATTATTTTCTTTGCTCAAAATCTAAAATGTGTATGAGGATCACAAATTACCCTGTAGTTAGGCCCCTGTTGGTACCCTGTTGTAAAATACAGTATTTATTTATTCTAGTAATTGTTTTTTATCACACCGGTAAAAAATGCCCATTTACAATAACTAATAATGTAGTTATTTTTTTATCATAGAAATGTCCTCACCAAGTAAACATTAAATTGCAATAATGCAGTCCTTGAGTAATATTTACACTCCAATGAATATAGGTAAAAACATGAAAATAAATAATACGAGCTGGACATTTTTAGAGAAAGACAAAAATGTTTGTCATAGTCTGGACTTGGCAGTCCTCATTTCATATTAATAGTTATTGAGTTTGAAATATAGAAATATGTATTTTAATGCAGATGTTAGTTTAATGTAATGTTAAAGATTATAAACAAATTTAAACAATTTGACCGTTTATTGAATAAATGAGTAATTTTTATTTAAATGTTATCTTTACAAATTAAATTATACCACAACATAATATATAGCATAATAAAAATGAAACATAAAATGAAATAGGAAATATAATTTGAATTAACTTAATGCTTGCAAATAGTAATAAATCATCAATCATAATAAATCAATTGTTATAAAAAAAAATTGAATATTGATGAAGTTTTTATTGTCCAGTAGTAAATCACTGCAAATGTTTAACTATTGTTTTCAAATCCAAAACAAATACCTGAAAAATTAGAGAAGATTAGATAAGTTTATGTTAAACAAAGTATTAAACCAAAAAAACTACTGTTTGTATTTTATTGATTTCATACAATTTTCTGTTAGTTATATATTTTCAGTCCACCCTAATAGACTGTTATACTATTTTATTATTTATGCTATGAGAATTATTCGTAAGACAGTATTTCACAAAACCTTTGATTACATGATCTCGACTTATTATTTGTATAAAATGTGTTTAAACGCTAAATATTTTTAAACAATCAGTAAGCTAAAACTTATATTAGAACAATAGAAGATTGATAGACAGATTTTGGTTGGACATGGTATGGCATTCTCTCCTCAATACACAATCAATGCATGGGTTCCTCAAGGTATTGATTTAGCACCTGAGCTTTATAATGTTTTCATAACTGATATCCTTTAAACGAACAATACACTCTAAGTAACCTTCGCTGATGACAAGTCCATACTATCCACAGATAAATATATACATTTAGCTGCGTACCATTTAAATCATTTTTTGTTAAAAGGCCACATGTTACATTTTTTGTTTAAAACGTTTTGTTTTTTTTCCATACAACAGACATTTGCGATACTGACCCTCACAGGGATATAACATTTTTAGTCAACGGACACATATACGGCACAAGTACTCTTTTAACAAAACTTATAAAATAAAAATGATATATAATGATAATAGATGGTCAAAAGGCCAAGTGTCGTAACCCATAAAAACATAAGTTTACGGGAGACACTTTAAACACAATATTTACCAACATAATTGTTTTTATCTAATTCGCTAATATTTTTTTTTAATGTGATATCTGGATAATCAATAATCTTAAGAATTGAAATTTGGTAATAGTTATTTATATTGTTAATTTAGTTTTATTTATGACTTAGTTGAGGCTTACAGCATTTGGCTACATAATAATAATAATTTCATAATAAACATTTGTGATGATGTATTAGGGATACTGCATTTGGTATTGTAATCCACGTTTTGATTATTAAACCATTTTTTATGATAACAGATCTTAAAATAGTCATTTAAATTTAAATTTAATATTTTAAAATGTATTATTTGGTAGAAAATGTTTACAATACCTAAAAATTACAGACTATTAGCAGATAATAATAATCTAATATACAAGTCAACAATCTATTAATATACATATATCTTTTTATTTTTGGTGGATAAAGACTTTTCAATATTTATTCACGGATATTCAGCATATTTATGATGGAATAATTATCAACAACTGGTTTTACAGTTTTACTGCATTTTTGTGTTTATTAAATGTGCGGTGTTTGATTAACATTTCAGCTTTCAATATGTGGGATACAACAATGTGGCATCACCAAAAAAAGATATTGAGGCTTACGTTTTCTTATTATAACATTTGTATGTGGGTAACAACAATGTAGCATAATCAAAATCAAAATTTTGAGGCTTACGTTTTCATAATATGGCTTACAGCATTTGTAACTATTTATCATATTGGCTTACGACGTTAAAATAAATTAATAATGTTAAAAATTATAGTGATTAAATCGTAATGTCGGTTAAACACAAGCAAATAATATGCATTTTATAATATTGTTGTAACCACAATTTCAACAAAAGTGAAGATATTTGGCCTTTGCACCATCAATATATATGCTATGGTCAGAAGCACATGTGCTGTTTTAACACATATGATGGACCTATACACAAAGAAGACATTCGACTTTACTCCAGATGAACACAAAGACTATTGTCGCCGCCGCGACAATATGAGTACTTAGGCTCCGCCACCGACCGGCACACACATACACGCACACAGTCTTTATTATTATAATTTGTATAAATGTTTATTGTGAATTTATTATTGTTATGTAATATGCAGATTATAAAGCCCGTTATCGCATGCCACCGCGTCGGCTGTTTAGTTATGATTTTTGCACGGCCGCCGAAAGAGTCCAGTCCGCTCGGCAGTGCTAACGCTGAATTACATTATATTGTCTAGGCGCTAATCGCCATCAGTTTTTTTTATATCGAAATTTTTACGTGCACGAATCGCCGTATTTGTATAATGTATATATTGTATTTTAGTGTGTGCTAATCACCACGAAATAACGTCTGTTATTGTTCATATTGTCGCATAATATTGATTATTGACCGTGTACGCTATTTATTATACCTTATACTATACGAATTGTGAATTATATTACAAATTATATTATTATTATTGCCACTAATGTGGACACAAATTATTTAGGCACAGGTAGCAGCTGGCCAGCAGTGCACCGCCAAATTATGTGAGTTCCTTTTTATATTATTATTATATTTATTGTTGTATTGCTGTTGAGCCATTATTATTATATTATCTAAAACGCGTATTATTATCAATAATATAATAACTTGTATATTGAAAATATACACGCATATTTATTATTTTGAACCATAAACCTATTGGTATAGTTTATTTCCATAGTTTTAAGCACACACACATATATACACACCAATACACATATCATACCACCTAGCTCACTAGTATTTGCGCGGCGAACCCAACCAATGTTAGTTGAGCTATTACACCACTACACACAAGTCGGTCGGTGTGTGAGTGAGCGTGCGAAGTAGTTTGGTGACCGGGCACCATATTAGCATTCTGGGGTCGGTCTCGGCACCGGTTATCATTTTAGCCTTCTGATTGGTCGTTTCTACTATCTATATAAAAATCTAATTTTCTTATCATATTATATCATATTATATTCTAGACTACTTGAGACATAATCTATATATAGAGTATGAGTAGGTATCATTAACCTTTAAAAGGGTTTTGACTTTTTGTAGGAAGCTTTTTAACTAAAAAATTCTTAAAATGTTTAAATTAGTGGAATTTAATAATAATTCATTTTGTTCTAATATGTTTTCTGAACAAGATATATGTAAATGGATTAGTATTCATAGTAAACAGACCAATACAAGCTGGTGTGTGAACAATAAATTGTCAAACAGTGAAAGTTCAAGATATGTTTGTAGGTAAGAAGTCAATACACACACATATATACCAGCAGTATTTATACAATTATATATTATCTACCTATTTTGTTAAGTTAAAATAATTGGTATGGTGTTTTAGAAAAGTTTATATGTGTCACCATAGTGGATTTAATAAAGTTAGTATTGAGAACAACAAAAAAGGGAGATCAAAAAACACAGAATGCCAAGCTCAAATTTACATTAAAATTAAACTTAATACTAAGGACACAAGAAAAAAGGATAAATATATTAGAGTGAGTAGATAAGTTTCACTTATCCAATCTGCCAAGTCATTAAAAAACCTAGTTCAGTTATTAGATTCTGAACTGAGAAAAATATTTTTTTATATACTATATATTCAACTTTCATCCATTTATTTTGCTTACTATAGCATAATTTATAATTTAAAATAATAGGACGGTTTACCAGCAATTGTTAAATTTGTGAATGAACATAACCATAATTTAGCTTCTGCTGAAGCTTTATCTTTTTTAAGACCTACCAATGAAGTTAGAATAATATATGAAAATTATTTCAATGATGGTTTAGGTGAGTATTTATCTCCTCTATAATAAATAATAATTAAATAATAGCTATTTACCTGGAAGTTAATAGAATAATAAGTAATATAATATAATATATTTTAACAGTAGAAAAAATACAATATCCTCAGATACAAAATATGTGCATATTACAAACATTTAACTATAAAAATTAATAATTAAATTCAACGAAATCAACATTTTTACATGTTATAATATTATATTACTTTAGGGAAAATTAGTTAAATATTTTGAAACAATAAAAACTAAAATGTATGTACAATTAATCTGCCTCATATTACATAATAATTTAATTTAAAATTAGTTTTAAACTGTAATTTTAACACATTTCTCAAACAGCTGAGTGTTTGAGTTGTAAAGAAAGTAGGTAAATATTGGTATAATTTGTTAATGTTTGTGTGGGATGGCATTTTTGTATATGAATAACTATTACCCAAAAAACTGCATTGTAGTGATATTGAAAATGGTGTGCCAATTATAAAAAAAAAATGTATTAAATTAATTTTATTTTTTCAAAATACAAACTTTTAAGTATATTATATTAATTAATGCATATAGGCATATCAGAGTCTATAAGTATCCATGAAACAAAATTGGAATTAGAGTATGGTATAAATTCCGAAGAACTAGCTGATGCTTCAATTAACCCTAAGTATAGGACCGTTCGTCATTGGTATGACACTTGGAAATTAAATAACCTCGGATCTTCTACTGAACTTAGTGTATTACAGGTATGCATAGTGATAATTATAAATTTCAATTTAATACTAGTAATAGCCATAATAAAAAAATTAGTTTGATTATTTAAACCTTAAAATAAAATATAGATCTGTAAAATAATATATTAATAATTTAAATTAAAACATTTAAAATAACAATGTATGTTAAAGTGTGTCAAAGGTTAGGAGGTTTCCTTGAAGGAATAAAGCAATATAACTAATTGTTGACTTCATAAATTTAAATTTCAACATATTATTTACAATTTATTGAACTTACCTAATATAATGGGTAAATATAAATTATAATATAAACATTTAATCATTAACTCTTGAAATAAATACATATAATTTTGACCAATTTAAAACATATATTTTTACATTTTCTTATATTATCATTACTTACATCATTACCTACTATCTATAATTTTTCACAAAAGTCAAATATGTAATTTTACTCAATGTTTACATCATAAATTGATGTTAATATTGTTTGAATATAAAAATAAGTTTATATATTATTTTTTTAGTAGGTACATAATTTACATCCACTGTTATAATTAATATTATATATACTAATATTATAAATTTATTATAATTTCCCTAATCCCACTATATGTTTAACTTAAAAGGATCAAGTAAAAAATAATAATAGAAATAAAATAAAATTATATATAAAACTGAGAATTACCTAGTTCTCAAGTCTAATAATGTTAAATATACATGTGGAATGTGGATATATGATTATGTATGTATTATTATTCTGATTTAATAAATTATATAAAAAAATATAAATAGGTAAATGAATAAATACAAGTTACTTTATAATTTTATATTAATAAGTCTTCTTAACAATTTATTATGTTGTACCTATTATATTAATTAAATAAATTTGGGCAAGTGACCATAATACCATACCATAAAATTCCATATTAATTTATATCACCACTTATTTTTAAATAAAAATTTTTTATATTGTTACCAAGTAAAAAGAATCTAATTAAATACAATAAATAATTAAATTAGGTACTTATTTTTTATTAAAAAAATTTAAAAAAAATATTTCATTTTTAAAATTACCAATGGACAATGTACTTTTATAATCTATATCCTACAGTACCTAATACACTGTAAAACTGATATTAAATTTGTATTACTTAATTTTTAAATAAATATTTTGTAGAAACTTAGAAGATAAGAAAGATAAGAAAACCGATTATGAAAAATGTGGAATAATTGTAAGGTTTAATGAAAATCCATTTGCTATACTAGTGGTCACTCCTATTATGCAAAGAGCTCATCAATTAGCTTTTTCTAAAGATATTGCTTTTGCAGACAGTACTGCATCATGTGATACTCAGAGTCATTCTGTTACATTTATGCTAATATCATGTGGTATTAGAGCTATTCCTCTGGGCATGTTTATAACAAAAGGACAAACAGTTGATGACTATAAGACTGCATTTTCATTACTGAAAGATTCAGTTCCTAATAGTTTTTATGGCCAAGGTTTTCCAAGACATTTTATAATTGATGATAGTGAGGCAGAAAGACAAGCACTAAAATCAATTTGGCCACAATCAAATATTTTGCTTTGTAGGTTCCATGTATTACAGTCAGTTTGGAGATGGTTATGGGATGTAAAACATAATATCAAAAATGAACACAGAAAATTGTTATTTACATTATTTAAAAGTATTTTAATTGCACCTGATTATAATAGTGCTCACAATGCCTATACTACTGCTATTGGCAAAACAAACACTATAAATAATAGTATAAGTGATGAAATTATATCTCTTAAGTATAAAAAATGGGTGAAATATATGAATAATTATTGGGCGAGGAAAGAATTATGGTGTCTAGCTTTTAGAGATGCTACTGTCCATGGTAATCAGACCAATAATTTTAGTGAAGTTAATGTACAGAATTTTAAAGACATAGTACTCTCTAGAAATAAGGCACATAATGCCATTGCACTGGTGGATTTTATTTGTACTGGCCTTGAAGATTACTACTTAAGACGTTTAAGGACTTTTGTTAATGGTAGAAATGACACAGCTCGATTGCTTTTTGAAGATCAAATAAAAAGAGCTGTTAATATTAATAAAGATTCAATAGAAAAATTGCCTAACAATATATTTAAAGTACCATCAGGGTCCGATTGTGGTTATTATGAAGTAGATGTTACTCATGGATTTTGTACTTGTTCAAAAGGAAACTTGGGAGCTTTTTGCAAGCATCAGGCAGTAGTATACCATCACTTTAACAGAGCCATGCCTAATTTACCAGCTATTACTGTCGATTCTCGCTATATGATAGCTAAATTAGCTTTTGGAGAAAATGTACCTGAAATAGCATTTTATAAGCCACTTCATCTCGAAAAAAATAATTGTCAATCCAGTGAAGAAACAACAGAAATTGTTGAAGATAATGTATTATCATCTCCAATAAGAAATACTATAGTTGAAACTGATGATCATCTTGATAATCATAATATTGATCAACAGTCGGATGAATATGTGACCAGATTCAAGAATTAATTAAAACAAATTTTGAAAAATTTAAAAGTAATACTTCAGTTTCTGTACTCTCTAAATGTTTAGATCGTTTGAAGAAAGTTAAGTCGATTGCTACTTGGGAATCATTTTTGAGTACTGCTGGTAGTACTATATCACTAAGACATCGATCTCGTGCAACTATTCATGTACAGCCTACTACCATAAGTAGAAGAAAGCCAGGTGTCACAAGAGGTAGTAAACGTCGATTAGTAGGATGACCAGTGAAAACAGACAATAACAAAAGAAATGTAATAAAAAGAAAAAGAAATTTAGCCGAAAATGTGAGGAAAAATGTCCCAAATGCCAAAGGTCATTGATTGCTATTACTAGTATCAACCTATTATGTATTTACTATTTTCGTCAAATTTTATAAAGCATATTTTTTATTATTATTATATACATATTTTATAATTACTATACTTAGGTACTTTATATAATTATTATAATTACTTTTTCTGTATTTTTTTTTTTTGTCTGTGTATTTATATTTTTAATAATAATAATAATACCAACATTTTTTTTAAAACATTCATTAATTTGCTCTAAAATATTATAATTACATAAAATGTAAAACTGCCAAGTTGAATTTTCCATTAATTTTTTATTATTTGTAACATATAAGTAATATATATTACCCTAATTTCTAAGAATATTGTACCTTACTGTTAAATATTACATATGTCCTATGTTATTAACTTCCAGTTAAATAACTATTACCTACTTAATTATTATTCATTATAGAGGAGATAAATATTTATCTAAAGTCATTGAAATAATTGTCATATTTAATTCTAACTTCAATGATAGGTCTTAAAAATATAAATCTACAGTAAGCAAAGTAAATGGATGAAAGTTGAATATATAGTAGGTATATAAAAAAATAAAAATATATTTTTCTCAGTTCAGAATCTAATAACTGAATTAAGTTTTTAATGACTTAGCAGATTGGACAAGTGAAACTCATCTACTTACTCTAATATATTTATCCTTTTTTTGTGTTTTTAAACTGTTTTTTAGTATTTAGTTTTAGTATTCTGTGTTCTAGCATGTCCCTTTTTAGTTATTCACAATAAACTTATTATTATTATTATTATTTTATTCACTATAAACTTTTATAAAACACAATAACGATTAGCAATTATTTTTCACTGTTTGACAACTAATTGTTCATAACATAATATGCTCTAAGCACTAACTTTATTGAGACTTTATTAATTTGTTACTACTTTATTAGGTATAATACTACTGGTATAAAAAAATGTTGATTTAACTAGGTATAGAATAATGTATTTATCCTTTTTTGTACCTATGTCTCAAGTTGATATAATACGATAAGAAAATTAATTTTAATATAGATAATTAATATTAATTTTTATATAGATAGTAGAAACGACCAATCAGAAGGCTAAAATGATAACCGGTGCCGAGACCAACCCCAGAATGCTAATATGCGACCGGGCACCACGGCCTATTATTGTTTGTTCCCGGCCCGTACAACTATTATCTAGTAAAAATTTCATTGCTGGCTATCTAGAATATGATATTATGTAGTTTTTTAATACCTAAATATACACTTTTAATTTAAAAAAAATACCAAAACTCGATATACTTCTAAATATTTATATGCAATTTTTCTAATGTTTCTTAAAAGGGCACATTTGAAGCAACTTTAAACTTGTACAAACTTGAATTAAATATTTTTAGTATCAAAATGTTGTATAAATACTGAGTACCGTGCACATAATGCACATAAAAAAAAATAATTCACATAGTTACCATGTTTTGGAAGTTATAGTTTTATATAATTTTCAGAAACTATCCAACTGTTAAAACATTTTTACAAAAAGCGATTCATTTACAATATTACACAAACCTCATCACAACTGGGTCCGAAAACTGAATTATTAAAATCAACAAGAGTAAATCAACCCAAGTTACTTTCTCCATCCACCGTAATTAATGTCCAATAATAAAATTAAATACTGTATGATATAATGAAACAAAATACCTCAGTATTATTCTAGACAAACTTCTAACATGGGGCCTTTACTTAAAAGTAAAAGAAAAATTGTAAGTAGCAAACTCCATATTTAAGGCCCTTCCTAATATCTAAACGCAATCTCAAATCCAAACTACTTGGAACTACTTATCCAGAAGAATCCCTAATCTTAACAAAACTTTGTCTGAATTCTTTCAGATTATCAAGATTCTTCTGTTGGATACATTAATCTATTACATCATTAAAACATTTCAATTATTTGTTTTACCTTCTAAATGTTATGAACTTCTATCAGAATGTATGAATTTTCCCCAAATCTTTTCATTTGTTTCCTTAAGTTCTGAAAAAAAATTGATTGGTAATTACAATACCTATATATAACTTAAATTATTAGAGTTAATACTAATATATAATCAATTCTATATCTATTACAAATTTAAAACTAATTCTCTTCTCAGCAAAATTTAAATATTTAAAAACTTATACTGAATAACAATATTATTATTATTATTATTAGGTATAATAAGTATAATAATAAATATTGTAACTAGTACAAAAATTTGTAATCAATAATCATATTACAAACTTACTTTTTTCATTTTCTTCTCTAAGACTTTTGAAATGGTTTTCTATGCAAGCGTTTGAAAAGTCCTATAAACATTATGTTATTATACACTATTAAAATATATGGATACTTAATAATATTTACAAATTAACTAATGATACATCAGTGAATAAGTTTAAGAATACAAATAGTATATAAGGAATCTAAATAATATAAGAAGTGGACCAGATAGTTACCAACATGGACGAATTAAGGGAAGGTCAAAGGTCAGCTCCCTCCCACCAATTTTAATTCAGTACAATTATTTTATTTATTTCAATTTTCTACTACCATACCATATATAATAATTGGTATGCTGAAAATAGTTTAAAGTTATATAAAGAAAAGTAAGTTTTTATTCCCTTTGCCTTGTCTAGTCTTAACACACCAGAACTATTCACAATTAAATTACATAATAACAACTGTCAAAAAAATAAATATAATTATTGTATGTAAATCAAATTGTAGATATTTCCAGAGTAAGTTCAGATAAATACTTCGGTATAATATTTGATGAGCATTTAAAGTGGAAACCTCACATTGAAATGGTAATAATGTGTATAAGAAAATGTTTTTATATCTTTGAAGTGCTACAGAATATCTTTGATCCTCCTAGCTTAAAAATGGTATTTTGCATTAGTACAATCTATATTAACGTATGGTCTAATTACTCTAATTGTATGGAAATCAGCTTTGCTTATAAAAATGTTTTGGAACCATTTAAGATAACTAATTGAATGCTTAGAAAAGTAATAATTAAAAATTATTATATTAATCAAAATTGTAGTACAAATGATTTATTTAGTAAAATAAAAAATATTGACATTAGATCAATAAAATTGTATGACAAATTATCAACCACTAAAGTTTTCATGAATAAAACTGAATATGAATACCAAAATAAATGCAATACACGAGGAGAGAATAGTGATAACCCGAGGTGGTAACCTAAGATTAGTTAAAACAAATACCACGTTGATGGAAAATTATGAATAGGGATATAGAATTATTTAATCATTTGTCTGCTGATATTAAAAAATGTATAATATTACTAAGTTTAAATTTATGATAAAGAATATAATATACAATATACATGCTTGTTTGACTAGTGTCTTATCTTATTGTTATAGTCATTATTATTATATTAGAAAATAAATTAAGTACAAACTTGTTAATAGGTGTTTAAATGTAATAAATAACCGGGGAAATTACTAACAATGATTAATAAAAAATTAATAAAATATTTTATACCAATTGTTTATTTTCCAGTGCAATCAAATATTTTTTGTAGATAATTTTTAATAATAGGTATATAATTAATAAACAAATTTGATTAGGTGTATATGTCTACTCTTGATTATTATTTATACATTTTAAAATATATTATATATAATATATAATTGAAATACCTATTTTCTAACTATTTCCTACTTTATTCACAATAATACTATTTGTATTTTTAATGCCAGTGTACTATAGAATTACCTATCCAAAAAAAGATGTGTGTTATTTTTAAACACTTATTAGAATAGGTAGGTATATAAAATTATTTATTAATTGTTGTAATAGAAATTAAGTTATATTTCAAATGTTTACCTAGTTGCCTAAATACACCTCTTGGCTTTCTAACGCCACATATTATTTAAGAAATTAAAATGAGTTAGTAATAGTTGCCCTATTACATTTTATCAATTATAAAGTAAAGATGGTCGGGGAAATTAACCATAATTTTTCTAGTGCATGGGCATAGTTATTTAACACTAGACCAAGTGATTGGTTGCATTGAAAAACAAATAAGACAGAGAGAAACAATTATTAACCAGAAGAATACTATGAAATATTTAAACAGTATATAACAGACAGTAAAGAGTTATGAACTGTTTACTGTTCTTTATTATGAAAAATCAGTAATAAAACGGATTGTAAAGATACCAATTGATTTTAGAAGCACTCTAAAATATAAATATAGTGTTTCACAATCTTATGAATTGAAGCCAATTTGTGTTAATATTCTAAAAAGGAATGGAAAACTAGAAAATATTAGTTTCGCCAAAAACTACAAAAAAAATCATGTAATGAAATCTAAACAAAATTATGTATACAATTTAAAAAATGCATTAGTATACTACCAGAAGCACAAGCATTTTAAAATGACATTTTTATTAATAATAATGACTTAGAAGAAATTGCAGATTATCAAAAAAATGACGATTATGAATGAATAAAAGTTCCTAAAACTAATCTAATTTGTTTTATTTTGTATAACTTATTTTTATTTAGTTACTAAAAAGGCTGATATATTATTTTTATATTTAGTTTTATCATATAACATTTAGTATGATTTCCTTAATATGTTTTTATTTTGTTTTATTTTATTTTATATGACTATTACTAAGTTACTATCAGGGGCTATTAATTTATTTTATTTCTGTTTGTTATATTATTATATTTTATCCTAAACATTAAAACTATTGAATACATTTTAAAACTGTTTTTGTACATGTTCATTATTTTTTTTTAACATTTTGTGACATCAGTACCTACAAGTTATATCAATAAAATCATATGAGTCTTCAGTAATTTTTATCAAAAGAAAAACTAGGTACTTTTGAAAATATTGCATTTTGATGAATATTGATTTGTTTTTTTTCCAAAAGGAACTTTTATTTAATTTTTTTTACCTATTTTTCAATACATCACATGTAAATCAGGGTGGTCCAATCTTTTGTGGTTAGCAGGCCAATTTACACTTCCATAAAAACACCGGGGCCCGCCAGAAGAAAAAAATTATATTATTACCTATTTATATTTTATTTTATATAATGCACAAATTATTAATTATTATTATTATTATTATTATTACTATTATTATTTAATGTTTTAATGTTTAAAAGTCTTATTACAATAAAAAAAATAAAAAATAAACTATTAATGTGATGATTGTCATTGTTTTTCAGTAGCCAATTTATCAATTTCAACTGAACACCCTGTGGTGGCTAATCTGATGCACGATTCTAAAGCCGAATTGTAAATACGGTTGCTTGATTTAGACTTTATTAAACTCATTATAGAAAATGCCGATTCACAAATTTACATACTGCCAAATAATGACAAGATTTCAAGAGAAAAATTCAAAACGTAATAACACGGGCACTGTCACACGAGCACACGGGGTCGACTGGTTAATGATTACTGATTATATTTAGTTTAGAGAAATATTTAATGCTCGCAATAGTGCGATTGTGAATAGTATTCACGCCGTTCACCGCGTCTTATCGCGATATGACCGACTCCCGGGAACTCCCGCCCTATAACAATAAAATTTAAAATTTAAAGTATAAATCCCTAATAAGATCGTATACGTTTTATACCTTCTTATTGCGATTTTGTTATAATATTATTCTGATTTAAAATTGTTGGAGGGGCCAAAAAAAAAGAGCTTCGCGGGTTGGACCACCCTGATTTAAATCATTAAAAAATCAAAGAAACAAAAAAATAGCTGTCCTGAAAAATAAGAAAAATGGAAAAGGTCTGTTTTGAATTGAGACCCCTAATTTATGAAATAAACCAATGTGGCATGTTTACACTAATGTGTGACGAATTTAGACCACAGGAAGAGAAGCATTTATTTAATCAATGATAAATTTAGAATATTATGGAAAGAACTAACAAGTTCCAACACCTATTTCAAAAAAAAGAAAAACAGCTCTAAATATTAAATACAGAAATTATGATATTGAGTATACGATACCAACGGATATTTATGAAAATTCCGTAAACACTCAGAATGACACAAATTTTGGAAAATTAATTTATACAACCAAGTTATGGATGCTAAAATCTCTATTTACACCTGAAGTATTATCATTAACTTATTCACTTGACTTCACTTATCTTCTACGCTTATAAATCATTACTTAAAATCAATACACATGAATTGAATGCTGAAATAATAGTTGCTAAAAATTATATTAAAAAAAGATATATAGTTGGCAATTTTTAAGATCTTTTGTCAGTTTTAATGGATGCTGGAAATATATTTCAAAATCTGTATAAAATTATGAAGATTGCATTAATACTACCAGTTAGTAATGCAAGATATCATTATCAGTGGTGAGAAGAATTAAAAATTGGCTACATTCTTCAACAATCCAAGAAAATTTCACTAATTTATCTATTTTAAATATTGAGAGTGAACTAACAAATATTGAAATTAAAAAGTAGAAGTTTTTGCAAAAATTATTGAGACAAAATTAAATTTAAAGTTGTAAGTACCTACTTAGATAAATTAAATTTTTATGTTAACTGTAGTTTTACTGATCATTCTGTACACATTTATAATTTTAATAGTAAAAACCTTTGCAGTATTACATAAATATTAGTATTAATATTAATTAGACTGTTTGAGACTAACCCCCCCCCCCCTAAAAAAAAAATAAAATAAAAAATAAAATCCTAAATTTGTCTATGGTCTGGTCCAATTTTATAATACAATTAAATAATACATAACGTATTCAGTATACATTAAAAGTTAAAATTATCATACAAACCAAATTTGTTATTCTCGTGGTATTTGAAGACATAGACTCAGCTAGTTCTTGAATGGCCATTCCTCTACCACCATATTTTTGACGTTTTGGTTCAGATTTAATGTTCGGCTACTCATTCAATCATGAAAAATTAGATAATTATTTTAAAATCAATAAAATAATTAATTAAGTGATACATACAACTGCATTTTGAGAATAGCCAGATGCCTGCAAGCCAGAATCATAACTTGGCCGAATTTGGCAACGATTTTTCAATGTCTCGTTACCTCTTAGCTTCGTTGTGAATTTTTCATTGATATTAGACATTCTATAAATATCATAAAAAAAAAAAATTATACTATACAATTTAAATAACATTCTGATAAATGTAAAAAAAAATGTACAGTTTATAACTTACTTGGGTACTTGCAGAGAAACTATAACAAATAACACGTTATACTAGGTATAGGCAATAGCCAACAATCGTAAGCATTAAACTGAAAACAACAATAAATTTAGTTTGGGAAATTCAGTCAAATAATGTTTTTTTAACGTGGATATTTAATCGATAAAGGGACGGTTTTCCTTGCAGCGTCATGACGCCTTGTCTAGACGCCGGCCTATGTCCGGACTGATAGTGGACGCTAGACGCCACGTCCTCATGCTTCAGGAAAAACGCACTTTTATAATTAATTTATAATAATCAACTCTTACCGGTAAGAATGGAATAATTATTTCGAAAGTCAATAAATTTGAATGTAGGTACGTCGTTAATATTATCACAAAAACTTATAATAATATGTAGGTATTGTGTTTAATGACGCGTCCGTGCACAGAAATGAGATGAACTTGAAATCCTTGTTGGACGATTAACTCTATGAATGTTTACGCTTGCCTGTACACGGAGATTGTTGCTAAGACCCCGTACGTGTTTTATCTTTTGTAAAATGTGATTGTTTGCTCTCTGTTTATCATTAAAGTTTTCGTATTTACATACCGTTCCGCATGGAAATGAATTTTGTTATAATTTTGATAAGTGATAACTGATAATATGATTGATATCATAATATTAAGTACATTAAATTTAAATTTTGAGTTTAATAATTGTTATTGTATACATGTATGATGCAGTAGCGTACCGATGCTATGTAAAAAAAGAAAATATTAATATAGGTCATAGATTAATATGCTGTGTAGTGTGTTAAATACGTGGAGTCCACTATGTAGATAATATAAGATAATGTGGCGTACGGGCGAAAGGAAGTTTGCTTCTCACGTAGCCAACGCGAAATAATATTATAAACAATATGAGTGGATGTCGAATGATTGTTTATTTATTTAAAGATCGAAACGGATAGATTTTACGGATAGTTGGAGGTAGTTGGAGCCAATGAGGTCAGTCGGTACGAGTAGACGGTGAGTTCGGACGGTAGACTTTCCTATTGTCGTATACGTCGATCACTTCAAACGTACACAAATAAACGAGCCAATTATATTAAATATAATATTTTATTAAACATTAACGTTCACCCCACTGATTTTCTGTCTACACATATTCTTTATAATATATCAATTTTACTATCAAATCTTTATTGGTAATATCGATATTAGGTTTTACCCAATTACATTGTACTATTAACATTGTGCTATTACTTATTGACTATTCTTAAAATTATACTAATTATTATTTTATTAGATAATAATTGTTATCTTAACCTAATTTGACGGAATACTTGTTTCTACATTGTTACTTATAGGCTATAGCTTATTGAATATTGTATTATACTCTTATTTGTTTTGGTATGTTACCTGTTAAATAAGATTGTTTTCTTAACCTAGTTAATAGTTTTAATTTTAATATCTTTAATATATTATGCATGAATGCATGATATAACACACACCCCGATGTAACATAAAATATGTCATCATATTTTAAAATAATTATTTCAGTTAAGAGTGAAATTTAAATGATTTGGATTTTGTATATAAAAAGAAGTTGATGTTATTGCGTGGTCAACATAAATAATGTTTCTTCCAAAGAATATAAATTTACTGACTAATCTTCATTCATAACTTGTGATTGGTCCTTAGATTGAACGAACATTTTTGTGTATCGGTCTATTGGTGATGGACGATGATGTTTTGAACCGCCTGATCTATTATTTCTTCACATGCATTTAATCGTATTACAATTATCAAAGCTAAGGTTTAAAAAAAAAATTAACATATGCAATTTTACACATAATTGATAAATAAAACTATAAGACCTAAGTCAACCTAAGGTAAAGGGTAAATATATGACAACATGATTACAAATGAAAAAAAAAGTGGGTAAGTAGATGTCACTCTGCTGTACAGTAGGTTACAAGTGGGTCACTGTAATTAATGGTGTTAAATTTGAATATAATATCATCGTATGAGAAAAACGATTCTGAGCGATAACGGTCAGTCAGTCTATGATATTACTAAGTATATTTGATGATACTATTGTGAATAAAGTAATTTATATATAACCTATTTACGTGGAACCTTGTTTTAAATGTTCAATCCTTAGCTATATAAGTTGAACATTTTATACATTTTTAACTACAAAATAATTATTAAATTTTATCAAATATTAAACTTGAATGCATAATATATTAAATTATAAAAAAAATTGTGCCTATGTATTTTTAATATTTTTCAACTGCTATTGTAACAATATATCAGGAGCCTTGCATTCAATTTTCATGCTTTTTTACACAACAAATACAATTTTATTGATATTTATAGAAAACAAAACTAAAAAAATTTGAAACTGACAATATCCGTAAACAGCTCAAAAAGAGTCAAAATATTTTCAAAATTTTATGATGTATAGAAAACGCTAATATAAACATTCAGTGAAATTTTCTAGTATTCACAGTCATTAGTTTTTTAATTGCAACAAAATAAGAAAATCGTTACATGAGAAATCAAGTGAATATCAAATGTTGTAAAAATATGAATTTCAAACGCTCATAAAAATTTAATTTGACTTACTTGTAGACATTTTTTTTTTGATAAAGGTAGACAAACTTATGGATAATCTTGTATTACATTTTTAAATCTTAGATTTAAAAAGAAAAATTTGTATGAATTCTCAACTCAAAATAATTTGCTAAATTTCGTGATTTTTCGTATTTTGTCAATATTTGAACTTTAAATGCTTATAAATAAAAACTGTGACTACGGATTTTTAATTTTTTTCATCTGCCTTTGAAACAATAACCTAGGTGCCTTCTATTAAATTTTCAACCTTTTTTACTCAACAGATAAAATTTTATTGATATTTATAGAAAAAAAAATTAAAAAAATTTAAAACTGACAATGTTGTAAACAGCTCAAAAAAAGTCTAAATATTTTCAAAATTGTATGGTGTATAGAAAATGCTAATATAAACCTTCAGTCAAAATTTCATGTCCACACGGTCATTTGTTTTAGAGTTACACCAAAAACCAAAATCGATTTTCTCGAAAACAGATTTTGCGTAAAAAATCCCGTTTCTTCTTAATTTTTCTTTTGTTTTTCACGTCGCTTTTGAAAACTACTTGGAAATTTTTACTTTTGACCCCCCCCCCCCCCCCTAAAGTACCAACTAGACTCCAATCAACCCAAAAATAATAAAATATACTCCTGTGTCATGCGGCACAATACAACTATGCAACACATTTTATAAAAGGTAATCACATACTTCTTGCAGCACAGTATCCATGAGTAATAAATTTGTTTGATTTTTCTCCATTTCAGGTCCATCAGAACTGATGTTAAACATTCTGCAAACCATGTAAAAATATATTACACTTAAATACAAATAAAATGCATTGTATTTATATTTCTGATATCAGAACTAAAAAGGTGGGTAAGTGGATGTCGCTCTGCTGTACAGTAGGTTATAAGTGGGTCACTGTAATGGATGGTGTTAAATTTGAATTCAATAATTGTAATATCACTGTATAAGAACAACGATTCTGAGCGAAAACGGTCAGTCAGCCATGATATTACCAAGTATATTTGATGATATTATTGTGAATAAAGTAATTTATATATATTATATAACCTATTTACGTGGAGCCTTGTTTTAAATTTTCAATCCTTAGCCATAAAAGTTAAACATTTTATACATTTTTAACTACAAAATAATTAATAAATTATAAATTTGATAAATGTTGTCAAAATTTGAACTTTAAATGCTTATAAATAAAAATTGTGCCTATGTATATTTAATATTTTTCAACTGCTATTATAACGATATATCAGGAGCCTTATATTTAATTTTCACGCTTTTTTACACAACAAATAAAATGTTATTGATATTTATAAAAAAAAAAACTAAAAAAATTAAAAACTGACAATGCTGTAAATAGCTCGAAAAGAGTCAAATTATTTTCAAAATTGTATCGTGTATTTGAAAATGCTAATACAAACATTCAGTGAAATTTTCAAGTATCTAAAGTCATATGTACGGGCCGGGTACGGACAATAATAGTCGGTGTCGCCCGGTCACCAAAATAGCGCTGTTACACCACTACTCACCGACCGACCTGTGTCGCATGTGTGTATATGTGTATTAGCACTCAACAGGAATTGGACAGGTTCGCCGAGCAAAACCTGTGAGTGCTAGAGTGGTGGGTGTGTAGATGTGTATATGTGTGTGGAATAATTAGATTTATGATACAAAAATTATAACGTGGTTTTAGGTAGGTATATAGTTTCTGTATTTATAGTTTCTGTAATTAATTCGCAATAGCAATAGTATAAATAACAAATATGGGCAAGTATTGGTTTATAATAATGGTATCAACATAATACAATATATAATTATAATATATAGAGATCCTACACAATAATAATATAATAATAAGATATATAAAACTCACAGGTACGACGGTGTGCTACTGGGGCCAGCTGCTACCTATCCTATGGTTATAAGAACATAATATACTGACACACGACACCGACAAAGCGTTGTAACAATAATTGACAATAATAAGGCCGGTGATTTGTGCCTAACCAAAAACAAAATAAAACGTTGGCGATTAGCGCCTTAGAAATATAATATTATGAAATGGCAATTTGTGCCTTACAATTAACTGCAATAGTAAATTGTGGCGATTCGCGCCTACAATTAAAATAATAATATAAAAAAGAAACGCAACGGCGATTAGCGCACGTGTATAGCAATAAATTCGACGGGTGACGGTCTTTGGCCTTTGGCTCTGCGAACAGTGCTAATAATTTTGGGCGGCCGTGTTATATACGCGTAATCTACATATTATAATATAATTCTTACGTAATTAATACAAAATTAAACAAGGTAAATAATAATAAAATGGTAATAATATAGGTGTGTGTGTGAGCCTGTCGGTGGTGGGATATATTATTGGCGCTTATTGTATTGTCGCGGCGGCGACACTATATTTTATTAGATAATAATTTTCTCACTCAAAATAATTTGCACATTTTCGTCATTTTTACGTATTTTGTCAATATTATTTGAACTTTAGATGATTATAAAAAAAAAAATTGTGACTGGATATTTAATTTTTTTCATCTGCCTTTAATACCTACAAAGAGGAGCCTTCCATTAAATGTTTAGGCGTTTTTAATAAACAAATACAATTTTATTAATATTTATAGAAAAAAAAAACTGAAAAAAATTAAAACTGAAAATGTCCGTAAATAGCTCAAAATATTAGGAAAGTGTTATGGTGTATAGAAAATGTTGCACCAAAAACCAAAATCAATTTTCTCAAAAACGGATTTTGCGGAAAAATTCCTGTTTTTCCTGAATTTTTCTTTTGTTTTTCACGTTGCTTTTGAAAACAAATTTACAAACTTTTTGACTTCCCAAAGTGCCAATTAGATTCACTTTTATATCAGAAAAGATACTGTTGAAGAAAATCTAAGCATTTTTACTGTCCTAAAAGTTGATAACAGACACAAAAATAAATAAAAAAACAAACATCATTGTAAAATCAATACATTCATCGCTCCTCTCAGAATCTAAAATTATAATATAATAAATTATATTATATTGGTACCACAGCCTACCGAGCTTAGCTCGGGTTCAAAAATTTCTTAAAAAAGCCTGCTCGCACTTCATTTACAGGGGCAATATTTAGGAATTTCGTTACCACCGTGACATTTATGTTAATTAATAAATTAATTTTCTGCAAGCTTGTTAAAATTGGTCATATTCTAAATCGTATATAATATATTATGGTTTAGAAAAAGAATTTTTAAAATCTAATTTCAATGCACCATGTAAGAATTATTTTAATTTCCAAAAATTATCAAAATTGAATGTTTTTGAGCAAAAAAATAGGTCACGTCAGGCCTCTTAATGTTAAGACTTAAAAAAATATTTCAGTTATTGCTCAAACTCGGCTGATGTGAAGGGAATGTATATTGAACACATTAAATAGCGACATTTTAGAATATAGAGGAACCTAGTTAAAATACGCAATATGATCATCCATCAAAAATAAAGTGAATCCATTTTGGGAAATCTTAGAAATTTGATAAAAAATATAATGTTGTATGTTAAACGGAATACCGTGATTTGGGATCGGTAATTAATAATATTGATTAAATAATTATAATGATTCTTTTTTTTTTAAATTTTTATTTCAAAAACGAAGCCGTGGTTCATTTGAGAAAAAATTAAATAAAAATACCGGTTGCCAAGGCGTCCAAGCGTTGTGCCCCTAATAAATTTTCAGCATAAATCGAGAACATGAATTTTCTAGGAGCTGAGACCTATTCATCGATGAATTCCTCACGTCAAAATCCCCCTATAATCATACGGACGCAGATTTCTGACGTAGTGACGTTATATACTCATGGATGGGCCTTATCGAGAAAATTATTTGCAATTTAATTCTATATTTGTTAGAGGGATAGGTCATTATAATGTATTATAAATTACTTTTTCGACGATACAGGTCCATTTTAATTTTTATAAAAATATAATTTCCCATCATATGTATCGTTTTGGTAAGGTTCATCAACTTTTGCAAAAGCACTGCGCGCTCGTCCTTTATTGCCACCAACAGTTGGCTGCATGCTGCAGCACGAGTTCGACATCTTGACCGCGCGATCTTTCACCGGTTTATTCTGAACCATTTTATACGGCAAACCTAGATAAAATATAAAATAAAAATACTGCGGAAAACAAGTGTCAATAGGTAATTAAACCCTGACATAAGTACCTATATATTTCTTAAATTATTTATTATCCATGTAAATGTCACAATTTTTTTTCAGATCTTTCTGTTACACCCTGTATTGGGGTACTGTCGTATACTTTATAGATAATATATTATAATTTGAGCATGGATATTGTAGCAGTAAAAAACTAATAATATTTATTGTTACTTTATTAAAAAAATTCCCAAAACTCCACTTAAAATATTAAAATACGCGCTGAAAAGTAACAACGTGTATCGTTATTGTAATAATAATAATAATAATAATAATAATAATAATTTGTTATTATTATATTTTTAACATTACAGTTCACACTTCACAGTATAGTTTGAATATAATATATATTTAATAAATAATCATTACATATATTATCATCTTTCTTTTTTAGAAAATATTTAAATACTAAAAAAGAATATAATATTTTACATGTTATTTAAAGATTGATCTAAAGTCATACGTTCAACATATAATTGAATTTAAAACAACATATAAGTGTTCGTTTGGAATTGTAATATTCAAACGCTCTTAGGTATTTAGTCAATGAGTAAAAACCATAGAAAAATTACGCGAAAAAATTTAAAATTGTTTAAATTAATTTATAAATTAATAAATTCAAGAAAATTATAATTCAATTTCAAAAATTCCAAAATATTACACTTAAATTTTAGATTCTGAGTGAAACGATGAATGTATTGATTTTACAATGATGTGTGTTTTTTTTTTTTATTTTTTTTTTTATTTTTTTATTTTTGTGTCTGTGTACACGATAAGTAGTCGAAATAATGCTTCGATTTTCGACTTCAGTATCTTGTTCGATGGGAAAGTGAATATCGTTGGTGCATTGGGGAGGTCAAAATTTTAATTTCCCAGTAGTTTTCAAAAGCGATGTGAAAAACAAAAGAAAAATTAAGGAAAAACGGGAATTTTTACGCAAAATCGATTTTTAACAAAATCGATTTTGGTTATTGGTGTAACTCTAAAACAAATGACCGTAGATGCATGAAATTTTCACTGGTTGTTTATATTTGCATTTTCTATACACAATACAATTTTGAAAATAATTTGACTTTTTTTGAACTGTTTACGGACATTGTCAGTTTTCAGTTTTTTTAAATTTTTTTTCTATAAATATCAATAAAATTTTATTTGTTGGGTAAAAAAGCTTGAAAATTTAATAGAAGACTCCTAGGTTATTGTTTCAAAGGCAGATGAAAAAAATTAAAAATCCTTAGTCACAGTTTTTTTTATACACGTTTAAAGTTCAAATCTTGAAAAAATACGGAAAAATCACGAAAATTTGCAAATTATTTTGAGTTAGAAATTCATAAAAAATTTTCTTTTTAAATCTAAGATTTTAAAATCTAATACAAGATTCCTCATAAGTTTGTCTAACTTTATCAAAAAAAAATTTCTACAAGAAAGTCAAATTAAATTTTTATGAGCGTTTTAAATTCATATTTTTACAACATTAGATATTCACTCGATTTCTCATGTACCGATTTCCTTATTTTCTTGTAATTCAAAAACGAATAACTGTAGATATATGAAAATTTCACTGAATGTTTATATTAGCATTTCCTATACACCATACAATTTTGAAAATATTTTGACACTTTTTGAGCTGTTTACGGGCATTTTCAGTTTTCAATTTTTTTAGTTTTTTTTTCTATAAATATCAATAAAGTTTTATCTGTTGGGCCAAAAAGTGTAAAAATTTAATACAAGACTCCTGATATATTTTTACAATAGCAGTTGAAAAATATTGAAAATACATAGGCACAGTTTTTTTTTATAAGCATTTAAAGATCAAATTTGGACAGAATTTATCAAATTTATAATTTAATAATTATTTTGTAGTTAAAAATTTATAAAATGTTCAACTTTTATAGCTAAGGATTGAAAATTGAAAACAAGGCTCCACGTAAATAGGTTATTTATAAATTACTTTATTCACAATAATATCATCAAATATACTTGGTAATATCATAGGCTGACTGACCGTTTTCGCTCAGAATCGTTTTTCTTATACAATGATATTATATCATTGAATTCAAATTTAACACCATCCATTACAGTGACCCACTTGTAACCTACTGTACAGCAGAGCGACATCCACTTATCCACCTTTATTATTTTATATTTTAATTCGTATTGGAATACTAAACAAATATTTCCATCGTAAATCTCGAAATCCTGTACAATATGGACACTTATCACGTTGAATGGGATCAATATTTGTAACAATAATCGTAATGATAACAAAAATCTATAATACACGTAAAAACTAAAAGTGTTTATTACACTGGTGGCGATTATGCGTGATCGATAGGTGTAAAAATAATAATGCCAACTTCACGGATTACCACCCCCCGCAACAATTTGCAATACCAATTTTGTTTTGTAATAGTGATTTCACCCATTCACCGGATAATCCGATTTCCCGATAGTAGTACCATCAATTATCACGGCCATTTTTTTAAAATTATTTTTATTCATCAATGTCATAAATTATTAATTAATAAAATCTAATTCAAAAATAATTTTTAATACTGGTTTACAAAATATATAATTCGTAAAAGTTATAACAAAAATAATAATTTCTCTGAGGGACTTAAATTATAATTATAAATTTAACTATAACTTTCCGAATTCCGTTTATTATTATTTAGTACTTATAGATACACAATTAAGTTTTTTAAGGTTTTAGGAATAAATATCTGATTATTAACATTTCATAGTACAAAAATAATGTGTTTACTGTCCTATGTTTATATAGTTGATACTTGATAGTAGTATAATACGCATTTTGTAATTACATTTCTACTCGGCCTATACTCGATAACCGGTTAGTGTTAAAATTATTATTCGGCCAATAATCGATACCCAGTTAGTATAAACAAATTTATATCAATAAAGACAGTATAAATATATGACAAAAATCTATTATACACGTAAAACTAACAGTGTTTATGACACCGGTGGTGGTTATGCGTGATGGATAGGTGTAAAAAAAATAATAAAATTATATTATGTTGATGAGATCTTTTCTCATTCCGATTTGCCGCCGTGTTTCAGGCGGCAGCTCGTCGTGAATGGCGGCGTTACGGCATGGGACCCTGGTGGCTCGGGACGCAATTCAACAACCAATATTATATTGTATTATTATCGATGTGTGGTTTTGTGTGTAATGTGTAGAGCGCGGATTTGTATGCACTTAAAAGTATTGAAATATGCCATATAATATGCAGTAAAAATCATGAAAATGTGCAAAAAATATGCAGTAAAAATCATGAAAATATGTAAAAAATATGCAAAAATGTTTTATTTATTTAAAATTTACAATACAACTTATAATAATTAATTACTTAAATAGGTACTTCATAAAAAAAAATTTAGGGAATTTTCTGAAAAACCTAATTTATTTTTAAAATTGTATTTATTATTAAAATGAATAATCATGTGCATTTCAAGTTTTTCTTCTGTGAAACTGTATCGTTTATCGGTTAACATATTTTTAAAGACTGAGAACGAACGTTCGACGTCAACCGAAGTTATTGGGCATATATGAAGCAACTTAGTATTGTCAGGTCTTCATAAAGATCTTCGAGCTGAACGTTTTCGCCTAATAACACTGAATTAATTTTTCGTAGAATCTTCAGACCTTCACTTTTGTTGGAAAGCTCGTTTAGTTTTGTTGCAAGTGTTGCCCCTTTCGATCCAGGAATAGAATTAATTTTTCTTTCGTTTCGTTAATTATTTAAATGCTTTCATGTAAAGTCATATTTTGAGTTTCAAGTTTTTTTATGACTATCACTAAAAATGCCAAATGAGTAAATGTTAAATCATTGACAACAGTACCATCTTCAACTATATCCAAAACTTTTCTAATACTCTGTGCATCATCCATTGCCAGTCTCTCGATGACTTTTTTATATTTGGTAAAATAATCTGCGTAATATAACGCAGCATATACCCATGTTCCCCACCTTGTAAGAACTGGGACCGGTGGTAAAGGGGTATCATTCATTACTTCTTTAAAAATAGAGATTCGACTCGGCACTTTTAAAAATATTTTCTTCCCATTATTAATTAAAGTATTAACTTTTGAAAATAACTCCCTTACTTTTTCTGCAAGACGATTACAAGCATGAGTGGTACACGTTACATGGATCATATTAGTACAACATAATATCTTTAAAGACTTCCCTGCTTTCACGATATATGACGCCGCGTATGTTAACAAAAGTAATACACGCTGTTCCATTCCCACATCTGTCCATAATAATTTCAAGGAATCATTGATAAATCGTGTAATCGTTTCATTGTTTGTTTTCTCCAATTGTTTACATGCTAAAAGATAAGGTTTCCCAGAAAAGTTTTTATTCATAACTCCTACAAGTAAATTTGCAATGTATAAGCCCCGTGCATCAGTTGTCTCGTCAACAACAATATAAATAAAATTTTGCCCAATTGTTTCTTTAATTTCATTCATTGTTTTTTGATAGCATATATTTACATAGCTCTTTCGCAATGTGCTTTCATCTGGGATAGGATGATTAATGTATTTATTCAAAAAATTACGAAACTGTTTGTTTTTCAACTTGTGTAAGGGTATGTCAGAAGAGACCATAGCAAAACATAAATCTTCAAAAAAAGTGTTATTGGTAGAACTTGATCTAGAACTAGTTGAAAGTAATTGTTATTTTGATAACTTATTTTTAAGTGCAGACAAATGTGCAGCTAAAATATAAAATTAAAATAAAAAAATATAGAAAATAAATAAATAAAATCTTTTTCTATTTTTATAAGTACCGACCTGTTTTTATGTGTTGATCTACCTGAGACTTTCTCTCACAAACAATAGATTTTCCACAAGGGTTACAAAATACTATTTTCCCGTCAGTAGTGAAAACCTCGGTGTCTGTGTTTGCTGTGGAAATCCATTCGCGAATTTTGTTAGAATACGAACTCCTTATTTTTGGCATATTTACAATTTACGGACAACGACAATCGACGAAACTCAGTTGTATACTGGTATGTCGATAACTGACTGATACAGCAAGAGCAATTTAGATTATAGGTAGACACACATTTATTTTCGGCATATTAACGATTTACGGACAACGAAAAACGATGTAACCGAGTGCCAAGTGGTATGTCGATAACCGACTGACACAGCAAGAGCGATTAAGTATACGTCGTAATCGATTATTTATCTTATAAAGGTTTAAATGAATATATGTATACATTATTATTTAGTGACTATGAAATTTAGTTTTAATTTTTCTACTTGACAAAATATTATTTTATACATTTTTTTAAATTTTCGCTTCAATATGCAATAAATTTTGAATTTTGCCAAAATATGCAAAAATATGCAATAACCTTTAAATATGCAGAAATATGCAAAAAAAATTTTCTCCATTAGCTTCAAATTATGATGATTCGTGGAGATAACTGACAACAATCCAAAAATATTAAAAGGAAAAAAATATGCAATTGCATAGAAATCCGCGCTCTAGTAATGTGTAATTAATACACGATGCCGTTTAGACGGTAAATATTTGAAAAAAATGTTTCGATCTTCAGCTTTGAGGGTGGTTTCTGATAACAAATTTAATTTAATTAATACTTTTAAGGAAAAACGTCAATTTTTACGCAAAACCAGTTTTTATCAAAATCCATATAATTTTTTAGTGTCCCTGAAAAACGAATAATTTTTTTAATTTTATTTTTTTATCCCAAGTCGAATTTTCTATAGCATCCCCTGGTAAAAATGGTAGTGGTGCCTATACAAGCTTGAAGGCACCGTTAATATAATATACATATACTTAGAACTAACTAGTATTTAAACCCGGCGAATTATAATTTAAGTATACTTAAACTAATTACTTAGTACTTACCATAATTTACAGTTTTTGAATTACTTGGCCGGTCATTATTTTCTTCTTGATCTAAATCTTTCACTAACTCCATATTGTGTTTATCCGTATCTAATTTTGTTTAATGAACTCGTCGCAAATATTCACGTAAATTTGACAGCCCATGACCATGTTCATAATGTGTTATACAAATTAAGCAAACTGCTTCATTATACTAATTGTTTGACAATTTTTTTTTTACGTTTGAAAACGTATTTTTTCAAGACATGGTTTATATTTTATGTTTTAAATATTACTACGATCAACGATCACGGACACCACGATACACTGAGAAGTGAGTACTGACCGAGTGATTACCAAAATAAATAAAATAAAATCCACAGAAATAGCCAGAAATAGCGCTATACATTTTTATAATTTGGTGACTATATTATTCAACATACTCAATGACTCACGTAGTTTACATACTTCAAGTAAATTTTTATATTCTGAGCGTAACGATGAATGTATTGATTTTATAATGATGTGTGTTTTTTATTTTATTTTTTCTGTGTACACGACGAGTAGTCGAATTAGTCGAAATAATCCTTTGATTTTCAACTTCAGTATCTTGTTTGATGGAAAAGTGAATCTAGTTTGTACTTTTGGGAAGTCAGAATTTAAAATTCCCAATAATTTACAACATTGCCCGGAAAAACAAAATTAAATAACGGAAAAACGGAAATTTTTATTTAAAATCGGTTTTTAACAAAATCGATTTTGGCTTTTCGTGTAACACTAAACCAAATGATTGTAAAATGAAATTTTCACTGAATGTTTATATTAGACTTTTCTATACATGAAAAAAATTTCAAAATATTTTGACTTGTTATGAGCTGTTTACGGATATACTCAGGTTCCAACTTTTTTAGGTTAAGTTAGGTTAGACTAAAACCGGCCCTGGAAAAAACTAATTTTTTTCTATAAATAGTCGGATGAATAATAAAAGGCTCGGAGCCTAGAAATCTAATATTGTACTATTTATATATTATTTCCACTGGGTTTTATTTTAATAGCCAGTAGGTAATAATTAGGTAATGATTTATGACTAAGAACTACGTAACAAAGAAATGAGAATATAATTTACTCAATTTAGGATCAACATTTCATTTTTATAATTTAATACTTTTATCTTAGCATTTTATGATCGTGTAAAACAGTTATGTCCAACCATGTTAAAAGGTAAGTAAAAACAATTTCCAATCGACAACATTGTCATAAAATACTAATTTTTTTCTATGAATATCAATAAATATTTATTTGTTGGGTAAAAAAAGCTTGAAAATTTAATACAAAGCTCAAACTATATTGTTATAATGAAATTTGAAAAATATTAAAAATCCTTCGTCACAGTTTTTTTTATAAGCATAAAATCTTTACAAAATACTGAAAAATCACCAAAATTTGCTAATTATCTTAAGTTAAATATTCATAAAAAGTTTTTTTTTTAAATTTAAGATTTGAAAATGTAATACAAGATTACTCATAAGTTAGTCTACCTTTATCAAAGAAAAATGTCTATAAGCAAATAAAATAAAACTTTTGAACGTTTGAAGTTTATATTTTTACAATATTGGATATTCGCTCGATTTCTCATGTAGCGACTTTGATATTTTGTTGTTACTCAAAAACGAATAACTGTTGACACATGAAAATTTTACTGAGTATATTTATTTTTATTTTGTAATTTTATTTTTCTATAATTATGAATAAAATTTTATTTGTTGGGTAAAAAAGCATGAACATTTAATACAAGGCTCCTGATGTATTGTTACAATAGTTGTTGGAAAGTGTTAAAAATATATAGAATATAATTTTTTAATTATAAGCATTTAAAGTTCGATTTTTACAAAATGTATCAAATTTAAAATATAATAATTCTTTTGTAGTTAAAAATGTATAAAATGTTCAACTTTTATAGTTATAGATTGAAAATTTAAAACAAGGTTCCACGTAAATAGGTTATTTATAAATTATTTTATTGACAATCATATCATTAAATATACTGAGAAACATACTAAAATCGTAATGCTCAGCTATTTAATATGTAATTTTTTTCAAATTTAAACTTAAAAGAACTATAAAAAAACTTGTTTTTATATTTATATGGTTTTTTTGTTAAAACGAAACCCACTTACGTGGAACTTTAAACTTTCAATCCTTAGCTATACAAGTTGTACATTTTATATATTTTAACTACAAAATCAATTTTAAATTTGATATATTTTGTCAAAAATCTAACTTGAAATACTTATAAAAAAATTTTTGCCTATTTGAACCTATGCCAATGAATAAAATGTTATTGAAATCTATAGAAAAAATACTTAACAAATTAGGAACTGAAATTATCTGTATACAGCTCAAAACAAATCAAAATTTTTAAAAATTATATGGTTCATAGGAAATGCTAATATAAACATTCAGTAAATAAAATTTCACAAATCTACGGTAATTTGTTTTAGAGTTATACGTACACTAAAAACCAAAATCGATTTTTTAAAAACTAGTGGAAATTTTAAATGTTTGATGCACTAACTATATTCACTTTCCCGTCGAACAAGATACCGAAGTTGAAAATCGAAGCATTATTTCGACTACTAATCGTACACAGGGACAAATAAAAAATAAAACTCACATCATTGTTAAAATTAATACATTCATTGCTCAGCTCAGAATTTAAAATATGGGTCGATCGATCCCTCGTAGTCGGTTTGTACATATTAGCAGTGTTGAGTTTATCTAGATAAATATTCTTTTATCTCTTATCTTATCTAGATAAATAGAGATTATTAATTTACACAGTTATCTAAGATAAAAATCACCGTTATCTAGATGAATTTATCCAGATAATTTAATTTATTTAACGGCTTTTATTTATTATAATTTATAGGTAGACAATTAAGTAATTTATTAAGTAGGTGATTTTTACTAATAATTATCGACATTTTTGATAATATACTATCAAGTTATTCTATATTTCTACGAGCTTACAGAGAGTTGCATAAACCAAAATAAAATAAAAATTGTTGATACCTCGTATCGTTGGAATTAGAAAATTTGACAAAGAAATCGCGCATTTATGAGGTCCATCACTAACGTAACTGCCTTCAACGTTTCCACAATGTTACAACGTCATAATTATAATAGGTATATGACTGTAGGGTTCAGGACTTCTTGCATTTGAATGTTTTTTTTTTTTGTGGTGGACGTCGATTATTCTAGATAAGTTATAAATTTGGTTAATGAAATGGTGAGATTAAATACAAAGTTTGAATTTTTATTTTTGTGCATATTTTGTATAATTTATTTTTATATGTACGTCAAATTGTCAGGAAAAATCATAATTGGATAACATTCAAAAATATTACTTAAAGAAAATTATATTTAGTTATAGGTTGAGATTTGGTGAAGCCCTACTATTATAATATTGAATAAGCCTAAACAAAATTTAGAAAATGGTTGGGAGGGCTGTTTAAACTGTTGGTGAAGGCTTGCCCTTTAATTCCCCCTATATGCGCATATGGTACGTTAGGTACGTCAGATTTTATATGAGTCTCATTGTGACACTTCTGTGGTAATACGAATCTACATATAGATTTTAGATTGTACGAAAAAATGAAAATCAGTAGATATACGTGTTCTCATATTATGACATTGTTCGTTATTATTCAACCCAGTCTATGTGGTAATGTTTTTAAAAAATAATTTATTTTATTTCACTATAGTTTAAAAATGCCAAAGACAACATGCAATCGTGTCTAAATTATTTATATTATGTTTATGTAACAACTTATTTTTGATATTTTTATTTCCAAAATTGTAATATGTTATATGCATATTTCGACTATTTTTCCCGAACCCTTCATAATAATATATGATAGTTATCCGATTAAGAAAATAAACCGTTAAACGATTACTATAAAAGTTAAGAAATTCTAAAACTCCAAACTTTGTGAATTTGCACATTTCGTATTAGGTATGTATATTTTTTAGTACGTAAAATTTTCATGGAAATCATAATTGGAAAACATTCAAAAATATTTCTTAAAAAAAATTATTTCTGGTTATAGGTTTAGATATAGCCATTATTTAAACTACTTATGTTGTATACAGACAGAAAAAATTAAAAAAAAAATTATTACGCAAATCATAAATTCGCTTATAGTTTTATAATAGGTCGTTTCATTCTATTTATTAAATTAACGATGCTAAATATGATCTGTTGATCTTAATCTGGCTACACAAGACGCAGTCAACTGAATTCGTGCTTATGGAGTCAGCGTTTACCAAGTTTCGGACTTCAGTAAAATTTAATTCCCGCCACATCGGCCAGAAGTACCAAATGCAATAGATAACCGTTATGATTATCACTAAGATAGTAATAATTGTTATCAAATGAATAACAACATAATGTTATTTTATTGTTCGCCGACTTTTGAATCATTCGATTATTAAATATTAGGTAGATATTTGAAATTTCAACAGAAATACAATTCCGTTCATAAGTTTTAGTAAAAAATTACCATATGTACTCTTTTTAGTAAAACATCCAAAGTATCGCCTTGCCATATTACGTTAATTTTCATTTGTAAGTATTATTTTCTAGTTGTACTGATTATATTTCTTAATAATATGGGGTCAGACTAATTTGTTAATTTGTTCACAAGGTTACATAGATTTCTAAAATAGAAAATACAAGTAAATAATGGCTATAAATCTTCAAATTAAATGATTATCCGTTTGCTATCTGGCACAGAATCTGCGGTAATCATTTCACAACCAGTGATTATATACGTTCGAAACTTTTAAGATTTAAATTTTACTCTGAATTTTGATCGTTCATACTGTAAAATGTTAAAGTAAACCTTTGGACATTTTTAACTAAAAAACACTGCTCAAAAATGTCATCGCGATATATAGATTTGTATGTTTTTTTTGTTTATATTTTTTAAAAAAAATTGCAATTACTATCTCTACTTAATTGTATAATAATTTATTATTGACTACATGGATTTTTAAAAGGAAGGACCTAATAAATAACAATATTATCTTTGTAGTTCATAATGTAGTTCATTCATTAATATTATTAGATACACTATGTTGTCATTTTTTCCCCATTTATTCATCCATAATATTTTAACTAATAAGTTGCATATAATATGTCACACATAAATTAACTGAATAAAAAAAATAACAGTTATATGAATTGAAATGCCATAGGTAGTTATTTGAAAAAAATGGTTAACCTATTCAAATTTGTATTATCACTATCAGTTCTAAAACTTTGATTTACACAGCCGCCAAAAAAAAAAAAAAAAAATGAAAAATTTGGTATAGACGCGGCAGGAAAGTACAGCGTTCTGGGGATTTATAAAAACGTAAAATTGTAAACTTCTAAAAAAATGATTTGCGCAAATTTATTGTTGCACCATCGGTCTTGACTTGTTAAAATACATGTTTCAAAAAAAAAAAAAACTCAATTGGTTGCTATTTCCCCATTAATTTTCTTGAACGTAAAGAAAAACTACCTAATAAACCATTTTATGTATCTGGAATTTTTTATATTTGCAAATAAGCAAATTAAAATTTACACAAAGTTAAGTTATATTTTTTTCAAAGTTAACTTTTAACTTAACTTAATTTTTCTAAAATAACTTAACTTAATTAAAATTAGTTAGCTTGCCCAGCCTTGGCTGGTACTATACCTAATCCCTAATTAGGTACAGTATGTGACAGCCAGCAGGGGCACGATCCCGTGTTTATTAAGATTAAGATTTAACAAAGATAACGATGAAAGTGTAACGTACCATTTGTATTGAAACCATGCAGCTTGCCGTTTACCGAGTAAATATTTATAACCTAATAATATAAGTAGGTAACTACTAATACAGCTTACCGGTTTTTTTTTTTATAAATTTCGTAACAGTTTATAAGTTTGTATTTGAACTATTTGTAGGTATATAACAATTTGTTAATAAAGCTCATTGGGGAGGGTGTCTTTTACTATATCACCACCACCGTTATTACGCCCCTGCGTCAACATAATGATTTACCTACTATAATATACATTTTTCAACCACAATTGCCCTTCCTCACAGACTCTGGGAATTTCGACCTACCCAATGCGCCAACAAGATTTACTTTCCAACTGTAAAAAATGAGAAGCAAAGCATTATTTCAACTACTTATGTTGTAGACAGACACAAAAAATTGGAAAATAAAATTATTACGCAGAGCTTAAAGCGCTAATAGTTTCAAAATAGGTCGTTTCACTCTAATTTTTAAGCTAACGATGCTAATTAATGTGGTCTGTTGATCGTAAATTTGCTACACAAGACGCAGACAATAAAATGCCCATGTGACGTTTCACGTCCGCTGAATTCGTGCTTATGGAGTCAGCGTTTACGAAGTTTCGGACTTTAGTAAAATTTAAATTCCCGCCACATCGGCCAGAAGTAGCACATGCAATAGATAACCGTTCTGATTATCACTAAGATAGTAATAATTGTTATCAAATGAATAACAACATAATGTTATTTTATTGTTCGCCGACTTTTGAATCATTCGATTATTTGGTAGGTATTTGAAATTTCAACAGAAATACAACTCCGTTCATACGTTTTAGTAAAAAATTGCCATGCAAAAGTGTACTCTTTTTAGTAAAACATCCAAAGTATCGCCTCGCCACATTACGTTAATTATCATTAGTAAGTATTATTTTCTAGTTGTACTGATTATATTTCTTAATAATATGAGGCCAGACTAATTTGCTAATTTGTTCACAAAAATAGATTTCCAAAATAGAAAATACAAGTAACTAATGGCTACAAATCTTCTAATTAAATGATTATCCGATTTCTATCTGGTACAGAATCTGCGGTAATTATTTCACAACCAGTGATTATAGACAAGGCTCAGTAAATCATCTAAGAGGTAAATTCATTTAATATGATTCATGTATTAGGTATTTAGATATTTTTAACAACTTGACATTTTCAGAAAATTGTATTTCTTTGACGATGGGTTGAAAGAACACGAACAGACAAACAAAGGATTTGGAGACGTTACAGTTGATGATTTTAATTCACCCAGAAAAGCCTCAGAAACCGAAAAATGTCTAATTCACACATACCTATGTAAGTATATTACTCAAGTCTCTGATTTTAAATGTTTGCCAAAACCAAATGTTACTTAGTAGCTTATCGTTTTTAGTCCACTGTATAAGAGTATGCTTATTATGGTTTTAAAAACTGAAATATATGATGTACCACATACAAGGAATTAAAAAGTCGCGCCAACAAATTTCAGACAATGACTTACTTGTAGATAATTCTGGTGGTTCTGATGTAGCCTTACAATATTGGAGTGAATTATGAAACTCAAAGAGAATATTCTGAGAATATAATTGATAGGATTTTATTTCAAACTATTTTACTGTGCTATTAACTAACATACCCACCTTTTCACGGGACACATTGTATAATATTCTTATCGAAGGCCTCAGCACGTTTAGTCAATATAAATTAATAAATAAACAATTTTAGGTTACAATCTTAAAATATCCATAGCTTGCTTTAAAAGTAAAATACCAATCAAAGTTTAGAGCTTCTCTATGAGGTTCTTTAATAATTATTTTTGTTTTAAGTTTGATTATAATATTATGTTATTTTACTATACTATTAAACCTGACAGTACATAATTGGATCTACTGTCCTCACAATTGCATGTTGCTCGTAGTTCAATGAGAGAAAACAAATGGTGCACTGACATATTTTTAACAAAGTTTAAGTTTTTTATACAATACATTTTGCTTAGCAGGAATCCAATTTCAATAACTCAGAGGGCCTCAATATATTTAAATTGCAAAGAAAATAGGTATACATAACTAGTTTGGACTATAGAGGGATAAGACATTTTAGTGGAATTACATTGAAATCATAACTTTTCTTTAATTACTGTAATTTTAACAAATCTCATACCTAATTGATAAAAATGATGAGAATATACGGTTATCAACTACATTTGTTTTTTGAAACAAAAAGTTATTTTAGAACTCGTCCCGTCACTATTGATCTGATTGTTATGACAATTGAATCTGTATTTTGGTACGTTGCGAGTAAGTGGCAACTTGATACAAATTAAGTTCTATTGAGGTGTGTAAACATGTGAACATTGTGAACAACTAAAATGTCATAAATTACAAGATAATAAGGTTTACACCTTAATTATTGGCATAGGTTAATATGATTTGTTTATTTTACATACAATATTACATTTATTCATAACACATATCTTTCAGTTCCCATGTATTGTTGTTTAGTAGATGTGACTTACACTTAATGGTTGTTTCAAGCAATGGTTATTGCCAAATTTTAATGTTAATTACAATATTAAATCTTATTTAAAAAATAATCTGCTCAAAAATGTATATATTTACTTTCCAAATGCACACCTACTAAAAACATTGTATCTCCTATTTTATTATTATTATGTTTATAGATTTTACACACAAATTTCCCGTGTCTTATTCTAAACAATTGGATCAAAAGACATCTCCAGCTGTTATCACACATATAACTTGTGAAGACACGACTATTGTACAAGATTTTTTTGTCAAACGCTTATTCTGTCAAAATGGTTGGCAGGATCTGTGAAAAGGTATATATTGAAGATGTTGCTGATAGGTTGTTAAAAGAAGTTGAGTGGTCTACATACGTACATACACGGTATGTACATTTATTGATCGTAGTCATATAAATTATCAAATTTAATTAAATATGTAAATTATAGGATTACTGGTTGTCAATACTGTTCCCATTCATGGAACTTACCTCTCAACAAGGATAGACAAATTTCTTTGAAAGAAAAGTAAGCAAAACTAATTACCTTCAGTTTTACTCCATCATGTTTTTAAATAAAACTATTTGTCTTTGACTTATTTATAATTATAAGAAAACTTTATTATACAATTGTATAAATAAAATGGCAGATAATAGGTTACTAAGTCACAGTTAAATATTAATCGGCGAATAACGATTTTAGTAATCTTGTGTTAATTTAAAAATATTATTTGTGGGTACTTCAATCTTTTAAAGTGTTTTATTATTTTTGATCTCACAATGATTATTTAAAATGCTATTTTTGGGCTATTTCAATCTACTGTAATACTAGTTTTAGAATAGCTGAATAGGTATTAATTTAATCTTTCCTCAATCAAATTTATTATTCATTTTAAGTGAATGAGAATTTTACTAATTTATAAATATGTAATTTATTATTTTAATTTATAGTTGTTGTAAATATGTTTAGGCCATGGGAGAACACCAAGAGTCAACCAAAAATTGGAGAAATACCCGATTGACAATAATCTTTAGAGCCTATTAACTTGAGAGCTGTGTTGTTATATTTTTAAGCCGTATACTCTAATAATGTACATCATAAAAATGATAATTCCAATTTTAGTAAACAGCAAAAATCATTCTTTTTGGACAATGATACTCTGTATCATAAAATACATTGTGCCAGTTTGATATTGAATAACAGATGTCAGATGAATATATTCAAAATTGTTTATGAAGGTTCCACTGAGGATGCATTTGCCTTTTCTAGTCATCGTGGTGGGAAGGCAACACTTCATCTAATAAACCAGCAGTATTATATTATATTTGATGACTTTGGATACAAAGCAATACATTAAAAAATGTAATATTTGTCAATGTGTCAATCCAGTTACAACACTAAAAGTGATACCTGAACTACACCCAGTTCCTCTACCAAAAAAGGTATATTACTTTTAACTAATAAATTAAAAATTATTAAACTAATTTGTAATAACCTAATAAAATATAATATTTAGGTTTTCAAGCATTTTGGAACCACCTAATTACCTACAGTATGCAGCAGTTGCCATTGATTATTGCAGTAAAAGGTGTGAGGTGTTGCCATTGTCCGAACAAGAGCAACTACTGTAGCTTATTATATTTATGGTGAAATAATAATAATTATTATTTGTTGACATTCCTACCAAAAATTGTGATTAGCGACCAGTGTCAGGAATTTTGTAATAATTGACTGGAACTATTCATAAAGTTAGTTCACCATACTATCCACAAAGATTCAATCGCGCCATTTTAAATTATTTGCTCAATGTATGTTAACTCTTTTTGTATAATAAATATAAAATAATATATTATTAAAAATACAATAATATCAGTTTTAGATATTTTGAAAATAAAATTTAATGGCCTAACGTTTTACAAGGTGTTTTCTTTGCAAACCGGGCGTACTACAAACATAAACTAAATATTCGTCATTTTTTTTATTATTCCAAAGAGAGCCACTACTTCTAGTTGACTTCAAACTTTCCCAAATGAGGATAGTAGTATAATCGAGGACAATATTTTTACCGGAGAATTCAACAAAAACAAGTTTTAAGAAACTTTGCAGAGTAGTCTATCAATGAGAGGAATGTCATATTTATACTATTTTTTTATAATTACAACATAATTAATATTTTGATATAAGAAAAAAAATATTTAATATAATATAAAAGTCTCATAGTAGGGTTACTATATATATTGTCCTCCCCACATATATTATTTATTTATATTAATTTATTATTAAAACTAATTTCGAGGTCAGTTCCAAAATAGATTTGTTAAATAATCGTTAGAAGTTTTAATATAAATTAAAATATTAGGTCTTCTGTTGTTTATATTTTGTATAATTTTTATATCTTAGAAAGTATAAGTTAGTAATGGCTTTTATAGGAATTGGTTGTTAGTATCTTTCAGAAGGTATTTTTAAATTGTTACTCTTTTTTGTATTATTATAAAAGCCAAAAACTTAAAACCAAAAAAAAAAACATAAGAACTTACACAATTTTTGAGAGATACCTATTATTATAACACAATAGGTAGTCCAAATTTAAATTAATTAATCCTAATTTTCACAACACGCTATGTATTATAAAATTATGGTGACAGTAATTTAATATTTTGATGATGTAGGTACACAAATAATTATTAAATTTTTTAAATGTTTAGGTAGAGAACAGTTGCAATCATATTTAAAACAAAACAGAATAGAAAATGTATGTAAATATTAATTATTCCAAATAAGTATTTACAAGTATACAACCATTGATAAAACCTATAACTGATTGTAATAGAAGTTTGCGGTACTGATACCGAAATAATTGCCGCTGCTATTTATTTTAAAACTTCAGTATATATATTTAGTAGTCTGACACACACTTAGTGGCTTTTTAAGAATATTAATTAAAAAGGTAACCCAAAACTTGGAGAAAAATGTTTGTATCTAATATACCAAAATAACACACACTATGAAGTAGACACAGATGTAATTGAAAGTATTGAAACGTAACGTAACGATATCGTCGTTCGAGATTTTTAAGATTTAAATTTTACTCTGAATTTTGATCGTCCATGCTGTAAAATGTTAAAGCAAACCTTTGGGAATTTTTAACTAAAAAACACGGCTCAAAAATGTCATCGCAATATCTAGATATCTAGATATCTCTACGTAATTGTATAATATTTTATTATTGACTACATGGATTTTTAAAAGGAAGGACCTAATAAATAACAATATAATCTTTGTAGTTCGTAATGGTCCATTCATTAATATTATTAGATACACTATGTTGTCATTTTTTCCCCATTTATTCATCCATAATATATTAATTAATAAGTTGCATATAATATGTCACACATAAATTAACTGAATAAAAAAAATAACAGTTATATGAATTGAAATGCCATAGGTAGTTATTTTAAAAAAATGGTTAACCTATTCAAATTTGTATTATCACTATCAGTTTTAAAACGTTGATTTACACAGCCGCCAAAAAAAAAAAAAAAATGAAAAATTTGTTATAGACGCGGCATGAAAGTACAGCGTTCTGTGGATTTATAAAAACGTAAAATTGCAAACTTCTAAAATAATGATTTGCGCAAATTTGTTGTTGCACCATCGGTCTTGACTTGTTAAAATACATGTTTCAAAAAAAAAAAAAAAATCAATTGGTAGCTATTTCCCCAGTAATTTTCTTGAACGTAAAGAAAAACTACCTAATAAACCATTTTATGTATCTGGAATTTTTTATATTTGCAAATAAGCAAATTAAAATTTACACTAAGTGAAGTTATATTTTTTTCAAAGTTAACTTTTAACTTAACTTAATTTTTCTAAAATAACTTAACTTAATTAAAATTAGTTAGCTTGCCCAGCCTTGGCTGGTACTATACCTAATCCCTAATTAGGTACAGTATGTGACAGCCAGCAGGGGCACGATCCCGTGTTTATTAAGATTAAGATTTAACAAAGATAACGATGAAAGTGTAACGTACCATTTATATTGAAACCATTTATATATATTAGGTTATTTATAACCTAATAATATAGGTAGGTAAAACTACTAATACAGCTTACCGGTTTTTTTTTTTTATAAATTTCGTAACAGTTTATAAGTTTGATTTTGAACTATTTGTAGGTATATAACAGTTTGTAAATACAGCTCATTGGGTCTTTTACCATATCACCACCACCGTAATTACGCCCCTGCGTCAACATAATGATTTACCTACTATAATATACGTTTTTTCAACCACAATTGCCCTTCCTCACAGACTCTGGGAATTTCGACCTACCCAATGCGCCAACAAGATTTACTTTCCAACCGGAAAAAATGAGAAGCAAAGCATTATTTCAACTACTTATGTTGTAGACAGACACAAAAAATTGGAAAATAAAATTATTACGCAGAGCTTAAAGCGCTAATAGTTTCAAAATAGGTCGTTTCACTCTAATTTTTAAGCTAACGATGCTAATTAATGTGGTCTGTTGATCGTAAATTTGCTACACAAGACGCAGACAATAAAATGCCCATGTGACGTTTCACGTCCGCTGAATTCGTGCTTATGGAGTCAGCGTTTACGAAGTTTCGGACTTTAGTAAAATTTAAATTCCCGCCACATCGGCCAGAAGTAGCACATGCAATAGATAACCGTTCTGATTATCACTAAGATAGTAATAATTGTTATCAAATGAATAACAACATAATGTTATTTTATTGTTCGCCGACTTTTGAATCATTCGATTATTTGGTAGGTATTTGAAATTTCAACAGAAATACAACTCCGTTCATACGTTTTAGTAAAAAATTGCCATGCAAAAGTGTACTCTTTTTAGTAAAACATCCAAAGTATCGCCTCGCCACATTACGTTAATTATCATTAGTAAGTATTATTTTCTAGTTGTACTGATTATATTTCTTAATAATATGAGGCCAGACTAATTTGCTAATTTGTTCACAAAAATAGATTTCCAAAATAGAAAATACAAGTAACTAATGGCTACAAATCTTCTAATTAAATGATTATCCGATTTCTATCTGGTACAGAATCTGCGGTAATTATTTCACAACCAGTGATTATAGACAAGGCTCAGTAAATCATCTAAGAGGTAAATTCATTTAATATGATTCATGTATTAGGTATTTAGATATTTTTAACAACTTGACATTTTCAGAAAATTGTATTTCTTTGACGATGGGTTGAAAGAACACGAACAGACAAACAAAGGATTTGGAGACGTTACAGTTGATGATTTTAATTCACCCAGAAAAGCCTCAGAAACCGAAAAATGTCTAATTCACACATACCTATGTAAGTATATTACTCAAGTCTCTGATTTTAAATGTTTGCCAAAACCAAATGTTACTTAGTAGCTTATCGTTTTTAGTCCACTGTATAAGAGTATGCTTATTATGGTTTTAAAAACTGAAATATATGATGTACCACATACAAGGAATTAAAAAGTCGCGCCAACAAATTTCAGACAATGACTTACTTGTAGATAATTCTGGTGGTTCTGATGTAGCCTTACAATATTGGAGTGAATTATGAAACTCAAAGAGAATATTCTGAGAATATAATTGATAGGATTTTATTTCAAACTATTTTACTGTGCTATTAACTAACATACCCACCTTTTCACGGGACACATTGTATAATATTCTTATCGAAGGCCTCAGCACGTTTAGTCAATATAAATTAATAAATAAACAATTTTAGGTTACAATCTTAAAATATCCATAGCTTGCTTTAAAAGTAAAATACCAATCAAAGTTTAGAGCTTCTCTATGAGGTTCTTTAATAATTATTTTTGTTTTAAGTTTGATTATAATATTATGTTATTTTACTATACTATTAAACCTGACAGTACATAATTGGATCTACTGTCCTCACAATTGCATGTTGCTCGTAGTTCAATGAGAGAAAACAAATGGTGCACTGACATATTTTTAACAAAGTTTAAGTTTTTTATACAATACATTTTGCTTAGCAGGAATCCAATTTCAATAACTCAGAGGGCCTCAATATATTTAAATTGCAAAGAAAATAGGTATACATAACTAGTTTGGACTATAGAGGGATAAGACATTTTAGTGGAATTACATTGAAATCATAACTTTTCTTTAATTACTGTAATTTTAACAAATCTCATACCTAATTGATAAAAATGATGAGAATATACGGTTATCAACTACATTTGTTTTTTGAAACAAAAAGTTATTTTAGAACTCGTCCCGTCACTATTGATCTGATTGTTATGACAATTGAATCTGTATTTTGGTACGTTGCGAGTAAGTGGCAACTTGATACAAATTAAGTTCTATTGAGGTGTGTAAACATGTGAACATTGTGAACAACTAAAATGTCATAAATTACAAGATAATAAGGTTTACACCTTAATTATTGGCATAGGTTAATATGATTTGTTTATTTTACATACAATATTACATTTATTCATAACACATATCTTTCAGTTCCCATGTATTGTTGTTTAGTAGATGTGACTTACACTTAATGGTTGTTTCAAGCAATGGTTATTGCCAAATTTTAATGTTAATTACAATATTAAATCTTATTTAAAAAATAATCTGCTCAAAAATGTATATATTTACTTTCCAAATGCACACCTACTAAAAATATTGTATCTCCTATTTTATTATTATTATGTTTATAGATTTTACACACAAATTTCCCGTGTCTTATTCTAAACAATTGGATCAAAAGACATCTCCAGCTGTTATCACACATATAACTTGTGAAGACACGACTATTGTACAAGATTTTTTTGTCAAACGCTTATTCTGTCAAAATGGTTGGCAGGATCTGTGAAAAGGTATATATTGAAGATGTTGCTGATAGGTTGTTAAAAGAAGTTGAGTGGTCTACATACGTACATACACGGTATGTACATTTATTGATCGTAGTCATATAAATTATCAAATTTAATTAAATATGTAAATTATAGGATTACTGGTTGTCAATACTGTTCCCATTCATGGAACTTACCTCTCAACAAGGATAGACAAATTTCTTTGAAAGAAAAGTAAGCAAAACTAATTACCTTCAGTTTTACTCCATCATGTTTTTAAATAAAACTATTTGTCTTTGACTTATTTATAATTATAAGAAAACTTTATTATACAATTGTATAAATAAAATGGCAGATAATAGGTTACTAAGTCACAGTTAAATATTAATCGGCGAATAACGATTTTAGTAATCTTGTGTTAATTTAAAAATATTATTTGTGGGTACTTCAATCTTTTAAAGTGTTTTATTATTTTTGATCTCACAATGATTATTTAAAATGCTATTTTTGGGCTATTTCAATCTACTGTAATACTAGTTTTAGAATAGCTGAATAGGTATTAATTTAATCTTTCCTCAATCAAATTTATTATTCATTTTAAGTGAATGAGAATTTTACTAATTTATAAATATGTAATTTATTATTTTAATTTATAGTTGTTGTAAATATGTTTAGGCCATGGGAGAACACCAAGAGTCAACCAAAAATTGGAGAAATACCCGATTGACAATAATCTTTAGAGCCTATTAACTTGAGAGCTGTGTTGTTATATTTTTAAGCCGTATACTCTAATAATGTACATCATAAAAATGATAATTCCAATTTTAGTAAACAGCAAAAATCATTCTTTTTGGACAATGATACTCTGTATCATAAAATACATTGTGCCAGTTTGATATTGAATAACAGATGTCAGATGAATATATTCAAAATTGTTTATGAAGGTTCCACTGAGGATGCATTTGCCTTTTCTAGTCATCGTGGTGGGAAGGCAACACTTCATCTAATAAACCAGCAGTATTATATTATATTTGATGACTTTGGATACAAAGCAATACATTAAAAAATGTAATATTTGTCAATGTGTCAATCCAGTTACAACACTAAAAGTGATACCTGAACTACACCCAGTTCCTCTACCAAAAAAGGTATATTACTTTTAACTAATAAATTAAAAATTATTAAACTAATTTGTAATAACCTAATAAAATATAATATTTAGGTTTTCAAGCATTTTGGAACCACCTAATTACCTACAGTATGCAGCAGTTGCCATTGATTATTGCAGTAAAAGGTGTGAGGTGTTGCCATTGTCCGAACAAGAGCAACTACTGTAGCTTATTATATTTATGGTGAAATAATAATAATTATTATTTGTTGACATTCCTACCAAAAATTGTGATTAGCGACCAGTGTCAGGAATTTTGTAATAATTGACTGGAACTATTCATAAAGTTAGTTCACCATACTATCCACAAAGATTCAATCGCGCCATTTTAAATTATTTGCTCAATGTATGTTAACTCTTTTTGTATAATAAATATAAAATAATATATTATTAAAAATACAATAATATCAGTTTTAGATATTTTGAAAATAAAATTTAATGGCCTAACGTTTTACAAGGTGTTTTCTTTGCAAACCGGGCGTACTACAAACATAAACTAAATATTCGTCATTTTTTTTATTATTCCAAAGAGAGCCACTACTTCTAGTTGACTTCAAACTTTCCCAAATGAGGATAGTAGTATAATCGAGGACAATATTTTTACCGGAGAATTCAACAAAAACAAGTTTTAAGAAACTTTGCAGAGTAGTCTATCAATGAGAGGAATGTCATATTTATACTATTTTTTTATAATTACAACATAATTAATATTTTGATATAAGAAAAAAAATATTTAATATAATATAAAAGTCTCATAGTAGGGTTACTATATATATTGTCCTCCCCACATATATTATTTATTTATATTAATTTATTATTAAAACTAATTTCGAGGTCAGTTCCAAAATAGATTTGTTAAATAATCGTTAGAAGTTTTAATATAAATTAAAATATTAGGTCTTCTGTTGTTTATATTTTGTATAATTTTTATATCTTAGAAAGTATAAGTTAGTAATGGCTTTTATAGGAATTGGTTGTTAGTATCTTTCAGAAGGTATTTTTAAATTGTTACTCTTTTTTGTATTATTATAAAAGCCAAAAACTTAAAACCAAAAAAAAAAACATAAGAACTTACACAATTTTTGAGAGATACCTATTATTATAACACAATAGGTAGTCCAAATTTAAATTAATTAATCCTAATTTTCACAACACGCTATGTATTATAAAATTATGGTGACAGTAATTTAATATTTTGATGATGTAGGTACACAAATAATTATTAAATTTTTTAAATGTTTAGGTAGAGAACAGTTGCAATCATATTTAAAACAAAACAGAATAGAAAATGTATGTAAATATTAATTATTCCAAATAAGTATTTACAAGTATACAACCATTGATAAAACCTATAACTGATTGTAATAGAAGTTTGCGGTACTGATACCGAAATAATTGCCGCTGCTATTTATTTTAAAACTTCAGTATATATATTTAGTAGTCTGACACACACTTAGTGGCTTTTTAAGAATATTAATTAAAAAGGTAACCCAAAACTTGGAGAAAAATGTTTGTATCTAATATACCAAAATAACACACACTATGAAGTAGACACAGATGTAATTGAAAGTATTGAAACGTAACGTAACGATATCGTCGTTCGAGATTTTTAAGATTTAAATTTTACTCTGAATTTTGATCGTCCATGCTGTAAAATGTTAAAGCAAACCTTTGGGAATTTTTAACTAAAAAACACGGCTCAAAAATGTCATCGCAATATCTAGATATCTAGATATCTCTACGTAATTGTATAATATTTTATTATTGACTACATGGATTTTTAAAAGGAAGGACCTAATAAATAACAATATAATCTTTGTAGTTCGTAATGGTCCATTCATTAATATTATTAGATACACTATGTTGTCATTTTTTCCCCATTTATTCATCCATAATATATTAATTAATAAGTTGCATATAATATGTCACACATAAATTAACTGAATAAAAAAAATAACAGTTATATGAATTGAAATGCCATAGGTAGTTATTTTAAAAAAATGGTTAACCTATTCAAATTTGTATTATCACTATCAGTTTTAAAACGTTGATTTACACAGCCGCCAAAAAAAAAAAAAAAATGAAAAATTTGTTATAGACGCGGCAGGAAAGTACAGCGTTCTGTGGATTTATAAAAACGTAAAATTGCAAACTTCTAAAATAATGATTTGCGCAAATTTGTTGTTGCACCATCGGTCTTGACTTGTTAAAATACATGTTTCAAAAAAAAAAAAAAAATCAATTGGTAGCTATTTCCCCAGTAATTTTCTTGAACGTAAAGAAAAACTACCTAATAAACCATTTTATGTATCTGGAATTTTTTATATTTGCAAATAAGCAAATTAAAATTTACACTAAGTGAAGTTATATTTTTTTCAAAGTTAACTTTTAACTTAACTTAATTTTTCTAAAATAACTTAACTTAATTAAAATTAGTTAGCTTGCCCAGCCTTGGCTGGTACTATACCTAATCCCTAATTAGGTACAGTATGTGACAGCCAGCAGGGGCACGATCCCGTGTTTATTAAGATTAAGATTTAACAAAGATAACGATGAAAGTGTAACGTACCATTTATATTGAAACCATTTATATATATTAGGTTATTTATAACCTAATAATATAGGTAGGTAAAACTACTAATACAGCTTACCGGTTTTTTTTTTTATAAATTTCGTAACAGTTTATAAGTTTGATTTTGAACTATTTGTAGGTATATAACAGTTTGTAAATACAGCTCATTGGGTCTTTTACCATATCACCACCACCGTAATTACGCCCCTGCGTCAACATAATGATTTACCTACTATAATATACGTTTTTCAACCACAATTGCCCTTCCTCACACAGTGGCGTACACAGCTATTTTCAATGGGGGGGGCTTACATAGTAAAAATTATATACATATATATATATATATATATATATATATATTATACATTGATAAATCAAAATAATATGTCGTTTAACTAATATTTATTTTCATTATAAAACAATGTCTATTTTCCTGGGTTTTTGTCCCAACTCATCAATGACTTCTTCAGGAGTTAAATTTATATTTCGGTATACCGACAACATGGTCAATCCATTTAATCTGTCCTGTGTAAATAATTATTTTTCAGTATAAAATGTAATAAATAAGGATTACAAATATGTATGATAAAAAACTGTTTACCTCTTTCATAGTATTTCTCAAATAAGATTTTACTCTTTTTAAATTTGAAAACATTCTCTCTGGAGTAGCTGTTGATACCGGCAGTGTGCATAGAATTTTTAATAACATATGAATATTTGGGAAGATCACGGGACTACAAAGTTTTAATGCATCAATTCCATTAGATGGTTTAATATTTAGACGGGCAAGTTTTAACTTCCACATTTTAAGTTCACCAAGAGTGGTAGACAAATCATTATGAGTCAAGTAGAATGAAACGAGAGATTCAAAATCAGCTTCATTAGAATCTTCGTTGTTGTCAAATAAACAATAAAAACCTAAATAACGGAGGTTTTAAAAATAATATATTAATATAAATTTATGTTATTGGGAACTAACCTTTAAAAATATTATGGTGCTCTAAGAATCTGAGCTCTAGTTGATTTATGAATGATTCAATATAAGGAATACAAATAGTAACTCTAAAATAATCTTCTGGTTCTTCGGATGATAATGATGGATTAGCACGGTTTATTTGCCTTTTGTTTATTCTTTTTACTACAATTTGAAAATCTAGAACTTCAGCCATTTTCTAAATTAAAAGAAATAATTTAAATAATCTTTACTGTATTTATAAATATGATATTAAGAAGCAAACTAGTGATTTTAATTAATTAAAATATTGTATAAGCATAATATATATTAATCATTAATGTTAGTTACTTGAGCCTCATCAAATATTTTTTTAAATTCAGGTTCAATATTAGTTCTTAGTTGTTTAAGAGCATTAACATTATCTTCTGCTAAACCAACCATTTCTTTTAAATCAATGTCTTTGCTTTGTAGTTGTTTGCACAATGGCAGCCCATATGAAAATAAAACCTTTTAAAAAACAAATAAACATTTAATTTTTAACTCAACTACATGATTTAATATATTGAATTAGGTACCTTTATAATTTGTACTGATATAAGAAATTCTGAGTCCATTGCATTTCTTAACATATTGGCTTCAACTGCAGTTACATCTTTCCAACTTGACATAGTTTCTAATGAAACTACAACGTATGGAAATAACTGAACAAAATCATTAACGGCATCATACCTTTGAATCCATCTGGTTGCACATAATCGTTTTAATGATTTTATGCTTGGTATCAAATCACTATTACTAATAGCTTCAAAAAGTGCATTTTTGCGTTTAGGTGTATTAAAAAAACAATACAATTTTTCAATGACCCCAAGGCAATTTCGAATTGGTTGTAAATCACACGCAGAGGATACTGCTAAGTTTAAGGAATGGGCAACACAGTGCACGTACAATGCCTTAGGATACTTTGCTTGTATAATAGATTTTACTCCTTTAAATTGCCCGGACATATTTGCAGCACCATCATACCCTTGGCCATACAAAAAATCACAGTTAATACCACTAACATTGAGACCTGAAAAACTATTTAATAACTATTATTTAAAATAATAATATTTATTTTTAATTACCATTTAGAATTGCAGATGCTAAATCAACTCCTGTTAAACTATGAATCTCAACAAACATGATAAAATCTTCATTGATTTGTACATCATTCCCCGTTCCACTTAAGTATCTTACACATATTGTTAGTTGTTCTGTAACTGAAATGTCTGTTGTTTCATCAGCCAAGACTGAGAAACATTTGGATGCATTGATTTTTTCAACAATTTTTTTTAATAATATATCACCACATATAGCTATTATTTCATTTTGTATCCTAGGGCTTAAATATTTATTACGTGAATCTGATTCAAGGAATGATCTAATACAATCGTTGTCTTTTACTTTATATTTTAAAATTTCTCGGAAATTACCTTCATTTTTAGCTGACGCTGCTATATAATTTATATTAAAAAAATAAAAATAAATTAATAAACAAATCATTTAAAAAATATAAAATCATTAATTTACATGTAAAGTCAATTGGGCCAAAATCCCTATGTCCCCGTAGAGCAATTTCTTGTTTGCCACATAAAATTATGCATTCTACGATTGGTAAAAGCCTTTTTCTATTATTAATTATCTGTTTTGACCTGTAAAATAAATAATAATGATACCTGTTACCTATTATATTTACATGTAATTATAATATGTTATTAGTATACTTAGATATATTTTACCTATCATCATCCAAAGCATCAACAATTGATTTTTGTTTTTTAGAAAAAACACTTAAAAAACTATCAGCTTTCAAAGCAGCAGTTTTATGGTATTCCAACAATGAATGTTTATTAAAAACCTTTTATAAAAAATTAAATATAATAATATGTATAAATACATTATATTATTATGAGTTGTTTGTAATATTAAAATTAAATTTAAAATAATTAATAAAATTACTTCTTTAGCCTTTTTCCAATTGTTAAATGGTTCAGAGGACAAAAAACCTAGTTTTTGATTTCCCACACCACCACATTTAGCAAAAACCACGCAAAATCGACAAAATGCACCAGATTTTATTTCGGAATACAGTAACCAGCTGTATGAAGTTAACCAGTGGTGTTGAAACTTTAATTTTCGTTCTTTATTAGGCTCTAGTATAGGAAACGAGTAAGAAACAGGCGGAATCCATGCATTTGTGAGAACCTAGAAAATGGACAGTAATAAAATTCACAATATACAATTTATTATAACATAAAAATCATAAAATAAATTAATAACTTACTATATGTTTTTCATTATCAGTTAAGTTGCGATCCACTTTTATAAACATACCAACATCATTAACTCGGGACATAACAACATTTGAGGACGATGTACCTATTTAGTATTTATTTTGTACATAATAAGTAATCGGCTCATTAGCAATGACTTAAGGTGAAATTAAAAATATTTTTACAATACTCGATTATTAATTAAAAATATATACCTGTCCTATTACCTACAGGTAATTATTTAGTATAACTACAACGCTACACGCGTACATACAATATGTATATAATAATATATTATATACAATTCAATAAAAGAGAAATTTATTTTTACCATATTAATCATTTTTTTGTACCTAGGTCCTAGGTTGATAATATAATGTATTAAATATTTACCTGGTTCCTCCGAGTTAATTGTATCACAAATTAGTGATGATTCTTCTTCTGCTATTGGAATAGCAGGCACGGGACTTCTTTTATTCGTATTAGTAGAAAAATATTCGTTTATTCTTTTCATTTTTATTGTTTTATAAAATATTTAAACAGTAAGTACAATTTACTAAACGTTCAAAGCGTCAGGAATTTGATTGAAAATTGAGAAATAGATTCTATACTATAGTATTAGCGATACTGCGATAGCTATTAAGGCATATTATATCGGATTACACAGATCTTTAAATATTCTACGATTGTCGACCCTCATGTTTGTGTTTGAACAAATTTCCCAATAATTTCATTAATTTGTAACAAGATATCAATAATATCTACAATATATTATAACAACAAACTGGGTTGCTCATAAGTTATAATATAATGGAGTATAATTTGTAATATCCCATATCTAATAATAACTTCGGTGACGACGGTCTTCTCGCCGTACATTTTTAATCGAAACTCGATTGTGACGGTAACACTAAAATTCTCTTAATTTAATTTTGTATTAATTTTTATTAGTACTATTAATTTTTTTTTAAATTGTCATCATTTTTACGTAATTACGTAAACTGAAAAAATACTAAAGGGGGGGGGTTTGAACACCCAAAACCCCCCCCGTGTGTACGCCACTGTCCTCACAGACTCTGGGAATTTCGACCTACCCAATGCGCCAACAAGATTTACTTTCCAACCGGAAAAAATGAGAAGCAAAGCATTATTTCAACTACTTATGTTGTAGACAGACACAAAAAATTGGAAAATAAAATTATTACGCAGAGCTTAAAGCGCTAATAGTTTCAAAATAGGTCGTTTCACTCTAATTTTTAAGCTAACGATGCTAATTAATGTGGTCTGTTGATCGTAAATTTGCTACACAAGACGCAGACAATAAAATGCCCATGTGACGTTTCACGTCCGCTGAATTCGTGCTTATGGAGTCAGCGTTTACGAAGTTTCGGACTTTAGTAAAATTTAAATTCCCGCCACATCGGCCAGAAGTAGCACATGCAATAGATAACCGTTCTGATTATCACTAAGATAGTAATAATTGTTATCAAATGAATAACAACATAATGTTATTTTATTGTTCGCCGACTTTTGAATCATTCGATTATTTGGTAGGTATTTGAAATTTCAACAGAAATACAACTCCGTTCATACGTTTTAATTTCACTGAATGTTTGTATTAGTATTTTCAAAGACACGATACAATTTTGAAAATAATTTGACTCTTTTCGAGCTATTTACAGCATTGTTAGTTTTTAATTTTTTTTGTTTTTTTTCTATAATTATCAATAAAATTGTATTTGTTGGGTAAAAAGCGTGAAAATTTAATATAAGGCTCCTGATATATCGTTCTAATAGCAGTTGAAAAATATTAAAAATACACGGGCACAATTTTTATTTATAAGAATTTAATGTTCAAATTTTGACAAAATTTATCAAATTCATTATTTATTAATTATTTTGTAGTTAAAAATGTATAAAATGTTTAACTGTTATGGCTAAGGATTGAAAATTTAAATCAAGGCTCCACGTAAATAGGTTATATATAAATTACTTTATTCACAATAATATCATCAAATATACTTGGTAATATCATAGGCTGACTGGCCGTTTTCGATCAGAATCGTTTTTCTTATACAATGATATTATATCATTGAATTCAAATTTAACACCATCCATTACAGTAACCCACTTGTAACCTACTGTAAATCAGAGCGACATCCACTTATCCAACTTTTTTTATTTTAACAGTTTCAGGACAAGTGACAATTTACAACAGTATATAAAATAACAAATAATAATAAATTTCCTAAACATAATATTGACACTGACGTTTTTTGTTATGATCAATGTAGGTATAGGTAATCCAGTAATGAGTAATGACAATAAATATACCTTGTATATGATATGAAATAATAGTAATAGTATCTTACAATTTTATTATATTAAATACGGGGACGGAGTGACAGAGCGGACTAAGACGTCGACTGCAACACGCACCGTAGCCGGTTCGAACCTGGGCCTCGGGTGGCATTTCTCTTGACTGTATGACATAAGCGCCAACGGTACAAAAATGACCTATCATTTGCGCCAAAATGAATATATTATTATATAGGTAGTTATTTAAAAATGTCTATAATATATGTCCCTCAAGCCATAAGTACTACTGTTGGGTAGTTCCTTAAAATCATGTTAACTCACGTTAAAATCATATAAACACCGCATATATACCTATTGTAAAAAACCTTACAGATTGTATATTTTCTAAATAAATTTTTTTTTAAAAAAAGTAAAGTAACGTGATACAAATAATGTCGAGTAACGTGAATGTAATTTAAATAAAAATATTTAATGTAACGAGTAACATAATTTTATAACTTTTCAAATGTAATTTACTCAATGCTGCAGTTATATGAATATGTTTAGTGTTTACTTACATGACCGTACCTATTTATTTTACTTAATCTATTCATAAAGGTTGACAAACTTATGAGTAATTTTATATTACATTATCAAATCTTAGATTTAAAAAGAAAAATTTTTATGAATTCTCAACTCAAAATAGTTTGCTAATTTTCGTGATTTTTCTGTATTTTGTCAAAATTTGAACTTTAAATGCTTATAAATAAAAACTGTGACTGAGGATTTTTAATTTTTTTATCTGCCTTTGAAATAATAACCTAGGCGCATTCTATTAAATTTTCAAGCTTTTTTACTCAACAGATAAAATTTAATTGATATTTATAGAAAAAAAAACTAAAAAATTTAAAACTGACAATGTCCGTAAACAGCTCAAAAAGAGTCAAAATATTTTGTAAATGTTATGGTGTATAGAAAATGCTAATATAAACATTCAGTCAAAATTTCATGTCCCTACGGTCATTTGTTTTAGAGTTACACCAAAAACCAAATCTATATTCTCGAAAACAGATTTTGCGTAAAAATTCCCGTTTTTCCTTAATTTTTCTTTTGTTTTTCACGTCGCTTGTGAAAACTACTGGGAAATTTTTATTTTTGACCTCCCAAAGTACCAACTAGATTCACTTTCCTATCAGAAAAGTTACTATTGAAGAAAATCCAAGCACTTTTACTTTTTTTTTTTTCCGGTTAAATCGATGACCGGAGGAGGAACCGCGTTAGCATTACTTCCCCTAAAGCATTACTTCCCCTAAAGCATAACAAGCACTTTTACTGTCCTAAAAGGTGATGATGGACACACAAAAAAAAAAAACACACACATCATTGTAAAATCAATACATTCATCGCTTCGCTCAGAATCTAAAAAAAAAAATATGTTATATGTATACATATAAATATAATTTTATAAAAATAAATATCAATAATAAATTATATTATGTATACAAATAATTAATATAAATTTAATAAATCGGTTGATTCTGATTTTATAAAAAAATTTCAATAATAAATTATAATAACTATACAAATAAATATAAATTTAATAAATCAGTTAATAGCGATTTTATAAAATGATTTCAATAATAAATTATAATATCTATACAAATAAATATCAATTTAATAAGTCAGTTGATTGCGAATTTATAATATGTTATAACACAAAAGTTTTGTGACAAGACTGCTTGCACGCACTGACATGACGTGACGATCCATCGTAATCAGATGATATATTTGTCAATTAAACGTTTGGATTTGTGATTAAACGTTTGGAGTTTTTAAACGATATAGTTCTAAATTTAATATCTCTTATTTAATATCTATTAACCGTTGCACACAGGTTTTGTCACCTACAATACGATTTTGCGAGAGAGAGACCGCCATAACCCACCCGGGCATGGCAGATACCTGCAGGTGCCCACTTGAAAATTCTGCCAAACTAAAACACACGTGATTACCAAGCTACAGTATCCTCCCCTAAAAAGAAACAAACAAACAGCTAATAGCAATGGTTGCCGGGCTGAATGATCAATAAAAATAAAATAAAAAATAAAAATATATATTATGTATGCATATTGTATTTATTTATAAATATTTAAGTATCATAGGTAGTATAGGTACCTACTATACTGTATACAAGTTAACGTTACGATTTACGAGTATATAAGTGTACCTATATATATATAAGTACCTATGATAAAAAAATTAAAATTATTTTACACGAAATAGAATTATTGAATTTTCTTCAATAAAATTTACTTAGTTTTATTTTTAAACAAACATTGGACAATGCAAACATATAGTTATATACAATTATTATAATAAAATGCTCGAAAATAATAAATAATAAATTGTTTTTTTCTTTTCGTTCACGTTGACGGTCTCCCACCAACCATCGATGTGCTGCAATTATTGTATATACGGTATTCCTATGTATTATATTATTAGAGTATAGACAATTTACACGTTTCGAACATAATACTATTTTTTAACGGTGTAATCTATAATATTTTATGTTATTTAATACAAACGGACCGTTCTTCATAATTTCCGGCCGATGGTTTAGAGGTTGAGTTCGCGGAGTTTTACATGGTTGTCCAGCACCTCGGTGAACCATTTCCGCTTGACTGGCTCGGCGAGGAACGCGGACACGACCTTGAGGTGCAGCCCGACCACCGACTGCTCGTTCATTAGCGCGACGATTTCGGCGAACAGCTCAGGTCGGTTCTTGAGCGCGTACAGGCTGATATACGTGTGGCCCAGCTTGGACTCGACCTGTAGGTTGGTGTCGACCCATTTCTCCACCGCGTCCAACCCGACGCTCGTCACACGTCCCTGGTATTCGGTGTACAGTGGCGACAGCAACAACGTCGTGTCCGATTCCGAACAGTTGTTGAGCACGCATTTGTAGAACTTGTCGTAGAACACCGGAAGGTACACCAACACCTATACGCGGAACAGCGACACCGTATAATATGTGGTTATGAGTTATATTATACCGAGTGATCCGTTTTACGTATATGACTCTCATTATTTTAAAATACTATTACGTTTTACTATATTATTTTTCATATAATTTGAAGTCGTTGAAAAAAACATTTTTCTAAAAAAATAAACGTTTTACTAATTTTAATTTTTTGGAGTATTTTGATTGATAATAATTAAATTTTGTAGGAGTCTGGAGTAGTCTATGAGTTATAAGTACTTTAAGCGGAGTGGAATGGTACAGGGATACCCCTGGCCAAAATACTGATCCATTACTCCGTTCACTAAAACATTAAGTACTTATAAGTTATAACTAATAAACTATTTGTTCAAAATTCGATTTTTATAGACAGGAAATCGAAATACTCCGAATAATATTCTGTTTTAGAATATGAAATTAAAAACGTATATTGTTTTTCAGAAAGTGTAAGAAACTAAAATATATATATCGATAAAAATTATATTTTTTTTCCAAAAATATTATTAGTTATGTAAATTATTTGTATTATATTAATGTAAATATTTTCAAACACTTAAGTGTTTTTCTGTAACAATGTATGCCTTACGTTAAACGGATATCCATATATACAGTATACACATAATAATACTTAGGCATGTCGATAGCTATATTAAAATCAACCTCCGGACAAAATATACTAATATGTATTAAAAAATATAAAATAATAAATCATAGTATTAAAAGTTTTATTAACATTTGAATTACATTTCTACATAGTCCACGTTTAATTCTAATTTCTGTGCACTTTTTTGTACGAGATTTTCTATTCCTTTGAGAATGGTGTAACCGGTGTCCCGACTCCCGAACCATTGGTTCACTCCGTTTAAAAGATCCTCATTGTTTTTTTCGATTAACAGTTTCAACTTTGGAAATGGCACATACATGATACGTAGATGCAGGGTCGGCTCCAGAGACATGGTTAGTAGGGGGTCTAGTCATAATTTTCAGAAAATGTCTATGGTTTTTTTTTTTTTGTAATTCTGTTTTTAACAGTATAAAATTGTTTAGAAATATAGCTTGGGGAAGCCGCGGCCCCTAGGCCCCCCTGGAGCCGCCGCTGCGTAGATGAGCATTACAAAACAAAGTGCAGAGGAATGCTTATGAAAGGCGTTTAAATGTTTAAAACACACAGCCAACACACTGCTGCACGCAAACCATTATTAACTAAGGATGAGTAATGAGTTTAATTGGGGTCCTAAAGTCCCGATTTGGCACAGAGTGACTATCAACTTTTATCCGAAAGAATAAATCGTCAACCGAATCACAATATTATACTTTGATAACCTGCTGAACGGAGTAAACCAATCACCAATGGCTCGGGACACTTGCGACACCATTCTTTAGGAAAAATATAGATATTAGATAATATGGACAATTTGTACTATGACACAAAAAGTGTATGGAATTGAACGACGACTATAAAGAAAAATAATTGACCTAAATGTTAGTAAAATAATTTTTGTTTTCTATATTTATTAAAAAATATATTCTGTCCCATCTCTGGAGGTTAATTTTGAGATCGTCCTCGTTTTCGCACTGTCAGTACAATAAGCCAATAAGGCCACAACTCGAAATTTATGATTTTTATGTCCATGGTGACTATAAATTCGTAATTTTTTTCTCTATTTTTCAGTAGTAGCGCCAATTTAAAATTATAATATTATTTTGTTATAATAATAATTTAATATACAAATTGTTATAATTCAATGATAATATTATTAATAATAATCAAACATTCAAGAGACTGATGTTGTTGATTTTATAAACTAAATATCATATTATGCTATTATTTTATTTTTCCGTTTAAGTGTTTTTCAATCAACATAAACTTATTTTATAATATTATTGCATTAATAAAATGATAATTTTTAACACTTCATATATTTTGTTTACGGCCAAAATAATATTAAAATCAATTCAAAAGGTAGTACAATAAAGTAGTATTTATATAGCCATGGCAAAATTTGAAATTTTGTTTTTTCAAGTTGAAATCACACAAAAGTAAAGCTATTTACAAGGATAAAAATCACTTGATTATAATCACGACAACATTATAAATATGTATCTACCCTTCTCATTATTTTTTTGTGTGATGAAAAAATTGTCATTTTATTCTAAACTTTCATATTGATTTCCTGGTCATTTTGAGTTATGGCCTTATTCTACTGACAATATATACCTGGCTATACCTGGAAAACAGTATCTCCTAATGTGTATTCATCAATATAATGTGATCCATGCTCTGTAATAAAATCCGTCACCAAGGATTCTATACCAATGGACATACATTTAAATTTGTCGGATATTGATGATTTTAGTTCTGCAACTTGTGTAAAGTTATCAAATGTTTTAATACGTTTCACCGGTCGCCTATAAGACACAATTACGAATTTTTGTCCGAATCCCATTGCTATATCAGGCACACCAAAACGTTCAGATACCATATGTCGTGATCTACTTGTTGTCAACAGTTTCCATGGTTTATCGGTTAGATCAACTTGAAAGCCATCAAAATATACGTCGAATAGGCAGTCCAAATCGGGACAAAACGTGATGTTTAGTAGATTTGTATGGTTTTTGGTCACATTTAAAACTTCACTGAAAAAAAAAATAATAATTTATATTAATTACCTATTACAAAAAGATTTGGAAAATACTCGATAAATAAAAAAAAAGAGTAAAACCTATGTCGAAATTAATATGGTAAATTATATGATATTTGTAAATACGCAAAATGCAATAATATGTGTTTCGATTTTTCAGTTATTTACACACGGAAAAAATTATTTGGTTATAGTATTTATTTTTTTCCGTGTATTATGACATTTTGGTATTTTATGATTCATAATCCTATAATATTTATTTATAATGTATACTGCAGGCTCGTACAAATATTTAACCATAGACTAAATAAACTAAACTAATTGACTAAACTAACCAAAAGAATGGTAGTTTTATAAAATAATGTTCTAATTTCTTATCGCTAGCTTTATGTCTATAGTTATAGTGGTTATTCAACTATTAATAGTCCAGAGGTCTTCGAAGTTCAAACCACAGCCGGCAGACCACATAATGTAGCTAACTATTTAAGTGGGCTGCTTAATCATATTACATTGATACCTACTGTATATATATATATATATTATAAAATATATATGCTCATAAAAACACGAAGCCTGCAGCATGTATTCAATTCACTGTACCTACATAGTACATGGTAATAAAAAAACAAAATTTTTAGAAAATATAAGTAGATATGATATAATATATAATAATATATTATATACAATCTATACATGTAGGAAAAATTATCAATACTGATCTGTGGCACACGGCCTATACAAACTAACAGTCCGAGGTAAAAAAATCCTAGGAAAAAAAGTCCGGTACATATAATTATTTTTTAGTAAATGGACTGTGGTGGCCATATTACATAATTATATAATCTACATTTATCACATTTATATTACATTAAAATATAATAATTCACGGACGACACAATATTAACATTGAAAAATAAAATATATAATAATGTGTTGTGTGTGTGTGCGTGTGTGAGCTGTTCGGTGGCGGAGTGGTGGTACACGGAGCTTATCAATATTATTCGTATATTATAATGACTAATGAGTAAGTATAATTTCTACGAATTTATAACAAAATATAAATACAAATGGTTATTATTATTAATAATATTTAAATTTTAAATAAAATATAGTTGGAAGAATAATATTGAACAAATATTCGGTGTTAAATGAAATGAAGATGTAAATGTAATGTTTCACTAATGTTCAAATTTTAACATATAATAATGAAAATGTAACTTTATGAAGAATTTTTTTTTTTTTTAATATTCCATCAATTCCTATTTGTGAAATATTTATTGCGTTTGATTAACCACATTAATCACCTGCGGTTTTTTTCTACTTATTGTGTCGTAAATGGACGTACCCATGTACGGTTCCTAATTCTAATTTTATCACGTTACGCTTTGACGTTAGAGTTTATCTTAACAGTTATTCTATGGACAATTAATAACCAATACATTGTACGATTTGCACTAAATCGTTGTATAGCGATAGCGTTATTAATTATTATTATTACTATCATAAAGGTGTGTGTGTGCGTGATGCGTTTACACCAGCACACCCTTTAATAATTAATGTATTATAATATGTATTGTAAGGTGTATTATAGCTATAGCACTGAGTTTTCATTATGTTAGCGTTCAACAAAATTACAATTGAAACATTTTATTATTAAACAACAACTATTTGGCTGATATTTTTGACTAGGTGAAGGCAATGCACAAATAGACTACTAATAGTCATGTTGAACGCGATTTTTTTACAATACCTATGGACAAAATGTCTTTGGTTGGATCTTAGATTTACAAATGTACAATATTTTGTAAAATTATCAAAAATAACGTTAAATTGATAACTCGGCCGGTTTATCTTGGCACTCGGCAACCGTTACGATTTTATAAAAATAGTAGTCCGAAAACTATATTTTTCAATATATAATATAACGGTTGCCGAGTGCTAAGATGAACTAGATGAGTGTTATACTTTGGAATCCAACTATTTATTTTGTTTAAAAACTGAAACTTTAATATTAAAATGCTAAGATTTTGAACTTTGAAATACCTACCTAAAACATAAATTGTTCATATTTATTACTCCTGAAAAATGAACACACATTATATAACGTCATTACCTAACGAATTGCCTACTCACTTTTGATTATTGATTTAAAGAGCTATTTTTTAAAAAATGTTATCAACAAAATAGGTGATTTCAAATTAATTGTGTATAAATATATCTTAATTAAGTTCAATAGCAAGTAGTTACCCAAAGATTATTCTATTGCCACTATTTTCAGCCCAAAATGTAAAAAAATAAAACAACAAAATAATTGAACTTTTGGAAAATTTTTTTCTGTCATTGTGATTATAAATTTGTTGTGATTACTTATAGGCTTAGTACAATATTATTTTTAAGCACACTCACGTGAAACGATCGGCCCCGTCGATTATGTCGTGGGTGACCGACTCCTTGGTGTTGGACACGTCGCCGTACAGCACGTCGCCGATAATACCGAACCGCTGGAGCAAGTCCACGCTGCGACCGATGTCCACGTTAGCGGCCGCGTCCACGCAGACAGCCGCCCTCAGCGCAAGCATCAGGATCGCCGCGACGGCCAACGCGTCCATTATTGCCGTCGTCGGATCCGTGAAGTGCAGACACCGGGTGAGTGGTGACGTTACGCACAGTTCTCCGATATTGCCAAAGGTGTGAAAGTTAGTGAAAATAATTAACAGTGGCAAGTTAAGTTAATTCAATTAAATTGCCTTCAATTAAGTTAAAAGTTAACAAAAAAAAATTTAATTAGATAAGTTTAAAGTTATTAAGAGGCGGAGTAAACGGTAAGGATTTGGCGATGAACAGAGACGGCTGGAGAATTGGTTGTGAGATGGTCATAGCGACCAAATAACCCAAAAGAAAGAAAGTTAAAAGTTTAGATAGAAAATACAATTAACTTATCTCAGTTAAAAAAAAGTTGATTTTTTTCAAGGTTCAATATTTTTAAGTCACAAACTGTCTAGTATTTTGTTATACACAAACATTTACCAAGATGTTTAACACTGTGTAAAAAATTAGATTATTATAACATATAATTCGAAAATAAATAACCAAAATCGAAAAAGAGTCGATGAATCAGTATTGTCTAGTTGATTATAGATGATTCGAAAAAAAAATTGACTTAACTGCACGATAATGATGATTAACTATAAAAAGTAAAGTTACAACAATAAACATTTTAACTGAATAGGTTAACTAGTTAAAAACAAAAACAATTAACTAGTAAAGTTAAAAGTTAAAAAAAAATGTATTTTTAACTTAACTTTGACTTTTTAACAAGTTAATGCCCACCTTTGGGTATTGCCGTGTTCAGCAACCTGAAGTAGTATTGACGGTGCCGTCCATCGCGTCCGGTCGTTGCGGCAGCTTAATATAAGTGATGGGCGCAACCGACTAGTTTTGACTATCGATTGTCTATCGATAGTTTGAAAAACTACATAGTGAAATGAATGAATGAATGAATTAATTAATTATTGATAGTATTAATTGATAATTGATAAGCGCTTACTGTGTGCAATGTGGTTCAAAATTTCACATGTTCGTCGTCCGAGCGATGGTAAAAAAAAATTTCGATAGTTCGATAGTTTTTCTCGATAGTCGATTATTATTGGTCATTAAACCAAAATTATTCGATAGTTTTATAAAACAATCGAATAATTAGATGGTTTTCACTCGGTTGCGCCCATCACTAAATTTATCATATACAATAAAAACGATGTACCGTGTGTTCGGATTTTGCGGGACGGTCAAGCGGGGGGAGCGCGCGTACGTTGGCACTAAGCTGCGATTCGCAGTATAATGATATGTACGTACAACACACGCGCACTGTGCACACATCACTTTTGCGTATTATAGTTATAAAATTGTAGTCCGCAAAATAATAATATTATCGTATTATGCACGTTATGGAGCGAAAACTGAATGAGATGTAACAATAATTTTAGTATGGGCAGACGGACGACGGGAATTTATTATTATTATTATTATTATTGTTATATCGTGTGCGTGCGCGCCGGAACGTTTTGAGTCACCGCTCTGCACCTTATCGCCGGAGGTGTATTCGTGAAACAATCAAAATACAACGTTATTTTCGCGCGCGTTTCATCTATACCGGCTGGCGTATACGATAATTTATTATTATACAGTGTGTATCTTATGTCATTGTACGCGGGTTTTTTTAACGATTATGGATCGATGACACGGAATTTCGTTAAAACGAAAAAAGATGTGTTTCTTTATTTTTAACAGGCAATTTTTTCATAAAAATTTCAAAATGTTTAAGCACGCAGGTGTGTATATACCGATATCAAAATCAACTTTATTTTTTCAAATGGAAACTTCTATATTTTTAATGGATTCTGGAGAGCTTTTTATTCTAAATATGTTGATAGTCAAATCATCAGTTTTGGTTGGCTATTTTATTAACTATGACCCTTTAAAGTTTAGTAAAATCTGCATTAATACTTTTAATTGAAATAATTGGTATAGATTTAATTTACAAGAGCTAAATACATTTTTCTTCTAACTAACTTTTATAACTTGAAATTTGAACCATAAGTTTCCTATATTGGTAGGTATCGCATGCAAAGTATGAATTTAACAGTTGAAATTCTTTAAGAATTATTTAATAATCGTAATTTAAAATAAACTATTTGCAAGATATTTAGATAAATAGTCAATCTCAATATAGGTTTGTAACTTAACTTAGACATACTTTTAATCCAAGTTAATTATAGATTTTTAATATTATTTTAACATGAATCAAATGCTATTAGGTACCTATTACCATAGTCCTTAGCTGCCTAATAAAGAATCCGAATTAATGCTATTGTAAAAAAGTATGGTAGGAATTTATGATAGGAAAAGTACGAAATAAAATTTAAAATTTAATTATCCTAAACTAAAAAATAAGAAGGGTTATGAAATTCAACTCCTAAATTCATACTTTGCACGCGATACCTACCAATAAGTATAACCAATATGGTTCAAATTTCAAGTTTATCCCACTACGAGAAGAGCGCTACAAAACATTGCACTTTTTTCATTACACAATTTTTTTTAACCCCCATACATACATAAGGCATTAATATCAACAATCGAATACCATTTACCAATTTACCATTATTACTTAAGCCACCTAATAAAGAATCCAAACTTATGATATTGTAAGAAAAGTAACTGTGAAGTAATTAATTATGATTACCTATCATAACAAATTAAAATAATAATATTGATATTGATGATTGGTATGTTAAAAAAAAATAATGAACTATGTTTGCCAACAATTTTGTTTATGTTTTTTTTTTTTTTTTGTTGAGTGTCATTAGATTACCGAATAAACTACTTAACTGTATAAAAAAGGTAGTTATAAGAAAAAATGATTTAGCTCTTGTAAATTAAATCTACCAATTATAATACCACTCTGTTTATATATTTATATCGGAAGATAAACCAATCACCTCCGATACCGTTCCTAGCTACTTATTACATGCCTATACAAGGTGATTCTTTTATCATGAAAAACTCATTATTTTATAAAGTGTTAATATTTTTGAAAATATTTTTTTAACAGTTTCAAATTGTTAGAAAAACAACGTTTTTATTAAAAAAAAATCATATTTTTAAATGTTTTTTATTCTTATAGTTTTTAAGTTTTTACTTTTTTGAATGACAACATAAAGTTTTAATTTCATATGCCCAAGCAGAATATTTTTCTTGTATTTTGATACTTCGCCCTGTGATTTTTCATGGGCCAAAAGGCCCTATATGCCTCAACCGTATTATCCATATATATTATTATGTATATGTATGTGTATAAATATATGTGTATATAAGGCTTCTAGTATATTGTTTCAAAGGTAGATGAAAAAAATTAAAAATCCAGTCACAATTTTTTTTTATAAGCATCTTTTATAAGTTCAAATATTGAAAATACGTAAAAATGACGAAAATTTGAAAATTATTTTGAGTTAGAAATACATGAAAAATTTTCTTTTTAAATCTAAGAATTTAATATATAATACAAGATTCTTTATAAGTTTGTCACCTTTATCAAAAAAAAAAAATGTCTACAAGAAAGTCAAATTAAATTTTTAAGAGCGTTTAAACTTCATATTTTTACAACATTTGATATTCACTTGATTTCTCATGTAACGATTTTCTTATTTTGTTGCAATTAAAAACTGATGACTGTGAATACTAGAAAATTTCACTGAATGTTTATATTATCATTTTCTATACACGATAAATTTTGAAAATAATTTGACTCTTTCTGAGCTGTTAACGGACATTGTCAGTTTTCAATTTTTTTAGTTTTATTTTCTATAAATATCAATAAAATTCTATTTGTTAGACAATTAAACGTGAAAATTTAATGCAAGGCTCCTTATAAAGCGTTACAATAGGGTTGAAAAATATTAGGCAAATTTTAATCCTTAGGCACAATTTTTTTTTTAAGCATTTAAAATTCAAATATTGACAAAATACGAAAAAATGACGAAAATTTGCAAATTGTTTTGAGTTAAAAATTCATAAAAAAATTTCCTTTTAAATCTAAGATTTATAATACAAGATTCCTCATAAGTTTGTCACTTTTATCAAAAAAAAAATGTCTATAAGAATGTTAAATTAAATTTTTATGAGCGTTTGAAATTCATATTTTTACAACATTTGATATTCACTTGATTTCTCATAAAACAATTTTCTTATTTTGTTGCAATTAAAAAACTAATGACTGTAGATATTAGAAAATTTCACTGAATGTTTATATTATTATTTTCTATACACGATAAAATTATGAAAAACTTGAACTGTTTACGGACTTTATCAGTTTTCAATTTTTTTAGTTTTTTTTTTTCTATAAAGATCAATAAAATATTATTTGTTGAGTAAAAAAGCGTGAAAATTTAATGCAAGGCTCCTGATAAATCGTTACATTAGCAGTTGAAAAAAATTAAAAATACATAGGCATAATTTTTTTTTATAAGCATTTAAAGTTCAAATTTTGACAAAGTTTATCAAATTTCAAATGTAATAATTATTTTGTAGCTAAAAATGTATAAAATGTTGAACTTTTATAGCTAAGAATTGAAAATTTAAAACAAGTTTCCACGTCAATAGGTTATATACAAATTACTTTATTCACAATAATATCATCAAATATACTTGGTTATATTATCATAGGCGACTGACCGTTTTCGCTCAGAATCGTTTCTCTTATACAATGGTATTATATCATTTATTATTATATCATTGAATTCAAATTTAACACCATCCATTACAGTGACCCACTTGTAACCTACTGTACAGTAGATGGACATCCACTTACCCTCCTTTTTTTAATAATATTTTTAAAGGGAATTTCAAAGAAATTGAATAATTAACTATGTGTTATGTGTAGTGTGCACTCTAAGTTGAAAGTACACAGCAAAGTGAACCCATGCTGACATACGTTGGTTAGTATTATACATTAATACGTATACGTATATATATATTACGGTAAAAATTGTTCTTATTCTTATATTCTGATTTTTTATATCTTATATTTCTTATTCTCATTCTAACTCAGAGTTATAAGTATTTAAACTTTAGACAAACGAATTGGCGGACAAACATTTTGAGGGGTAACCCCGTACCACACCACCCCGCCCATCTAAACTTTAAATACTTATAACTCATAAACTACTTGCCCTAAATTAGATTTTTATGAATCAAAATACTTAGAAAAATATTCTTCTTTGGAATATGAAATTAAAACTCTATATTGCCATTCAAAAAAGTAAAAACTTAAATAATTATAAGGATAAAAAATATTTAAAAATATAATTTTTTTAATAAAAACGTTGTTTTTAACAACTTGAAAGTATGTAAAAAAATATTTTCAAAAACATTAATACTTTTATAACATAAATACTGAGTTTTTCATGATAAAACAATCACCTGTATGTATAATATTATGATTATATCTATATATATAAAAATGGAGCGTGAAATATTTACGTTACCTCATAAATCGAGAACGGCTGGTCCGATTTGGCTCAAATGTTTTTTAAGATGTTTGTAATTGCCGGGAAAAAATTTTACGAAAGAAAATTTTAGGAAAATCCACCGGAAAAGTAGGAAATCTGGATGTAAAAAATACATCAGTGGCGCAACAATGTATTAAATTATATTGGTTGCTATTGGTTAATCGGGCATGTTTGTTGATTTGTATTATTATTATTTGTCAATATATATACATACATAAATTAATGTTTGTGTGTAGATTAGATCTCTGGGAAGAAGACAGGCTAGTTTAAAAATGGTTAAATTTGGTTTTTTTATTCATCTGATATTAGTACGGTTAGGTAGATTAGGATTTTGTATTAATTGATTATATTAATCCACCATAGGTGGAATACGACAAATTTGGTATAACCTTGATACTTTAGAGTTAAATCATACACTTATGCACAAACAGCACGGGGTCTGCGATTTGCTGCAGGTAGATTGCCTACCGGATGATATACTGCTGGGAATTAGAATTTTTTTCCGGGCAATGGAAAAGTTGAGATAAATTTTGAACACCATACACCGAATATTAAATAACGAATTGAACAAAGTTTGAGTCATATAGAGTTGACACATTTAACGAGCAATGAAGTGCACAGGATCAGCTAGTTATTGTATAATTATATAATATTATTATTTATTAATATTAATTATTAATTATTCTTGTGCATTATATAATGTGTGCATGATCGTTTTACCATGCGCGCGTGGCGTCTCCAATATTTTTTTGGTTGCGAGGAATTTTGCAAAAAATTTGATTTAATTTAATCGTTCGATTGATAGATAGGTAGGTGAATCATTGTAACGCAATAACTGATAAATATTGCAAATAGTTTTTTTATTTTTTTTTTTTAAATAAGCGTACCCAAATTATTGTTTTATAGATACGTGAAATAATTTGTCACCAATAATATAGGTAATATTATTTTAATGTCATAATGGTACTTACCCATATGATCCATACGTAATAATACCTATTATATGTTTATTATATTGATCATGATATCGATGTAGCAGAGTTGACCGAGTTCTTGTTTTCGTAAGACGGTCAATAAGCGCTCATATAGTGACATTCAGTTAACATACCATTTGTGAACACTGGAATGTTTAATTTTCGTTTCACATGTCTCTTAACACTGTATATAACATTATTTAATATATGCATTGCTATAATAAAGCGTCATGTAAAAACAAGTCGAAAAGCTTAACATAAATACGCGTTGAATATTCGTTACAAAAAAAAAAAATGTATTATAAGAATTAGTACCTATTTAAACCTTCATAATATTGTATTATATTATGTTGATTATTGTTCGATCGTTCGATCATTGATAAAATAGAACATTATTCAGCCGCGCATACTACAATATAACTATATACTATAAAATATATATATGACGATAAAGTTGCACATCACATCACACAAGTCTCGCTCGAATATCGGTCAATGACCTAAGAATTTATGATTATAAATTATCATATAAATCGATCATCGATGACATTGTTTGGTTTATAGGTATCTACTAGCTACCTAGCTATTAGCTACACACACCAAGAGTGGCTTTTTTTTTATAGGAATTTCATATTATATAGCACTTGATGTCGCTGCAGATTTATTGTTCATTTTGAGTTTGACCTTGTGTATGCATTATAAAACAGACAACGGCGGTCACTCAATGTATAAATAATTAAAAGTTAAATTATAATTTAACAAATTACCTAAATTTTGGAACTGCATATCTGTGCAGTATACAATTCTAATAAAATTAATAAATAATTAGCACTGCAAAATTAGAATAAATATAAAATTTAATAAAAATTGTAGTTTTATGAATTTTTTTCTGGCATATTTTGACTTTTTTTAGCACATATTTATATATATATTTTACAATTTAAAATGCATATAAATATATGGTCTTTATTTATAATAATATAAGTGAATATACCGCACATTATACTAATATATCATAACTAATTATTATTGATTTAAAAATTTCAGCATTGAGTTTATATAATAATAATTAAAATACCTACATATAAAGGCGAATTTTGAAGTTTCGCCTCGGATGTAATATTTGTAATATATTTGCAGTAAAAAAGAAGATTCTCGTTTTATAATATAACAGTTTTAAAATACATAAATAAATCATTTTTTTTTGTTATTACCTCTAGCGACAGCGCCCCGTTGAGGACTCAAATTTCGGCACCCCGGGGCCATTGATCCCCCCCCCCCTAAATATGCCACTGGTCACTGTTACGGATGGTGTTAAATTTGAATTCAATAATATAATATCATTGTATAAGAAAAGCGATTCTGAGCGAAAACGGTCAGTCAGCCTATGATATTACTATACCAAGTATATTTGATGATATTATTGCGAATAAAGTAATTTATATAATATATAACCTTTTTACATGGAACCTTGTTATAAATTTTCAATCCTTATAGCTATAAAAGTTGAACATTTTTATACATTTTTAACTACAGTATAATTATTAAATTTTAAATTTGATAAATTTTGTAAAGATGCTCACCTTAAATGCTTATAAAAAAATTGTGTCTATGTATTTTTTATATTTCTAACTGCCATCTAAGCAAAATATCAGGAACTTTGTATTACATTTTCACGCTTTTTTACCCAACTAACAATATTTTATTGACAATTGTAGAAAAAAAAACCAAATAAATTGAAAACTGACAATGCCCGTAAATTGCCCAAGAAGAGTCAAAATATTTTCAAAATTTTATCGTGTAAAGAAAATGAATATTCAGTGAAGTTTTTATGTATTTACAGTTATTTGTTTTTGAGTTACAACAAAATAACAAAATCGCTAGGTAAAACTATGAACTTCAAACACTCATAAACATTTAATTTGATTTGCTTGATGACATTTTTTTTTTTGATAAAGGTAGAAAAACTTATGAGGAATCTTGTATTACATTTTGAAGTCTTAGATTTAAAAAGAACATTTTTTATGAATTTTCAACTCAAAATAATTTGCTAATTTTCGTGATTTTTCCGTATTTTGTCAATATTTGGGGCGGATCGGTTTTCACCTAAAATCGACCTTTTGGTTTTCACCCAAATTACATTTTTACCCAAACACAAAAAAGATTATTTGGTTTTCGCCCAAAGAAATATTAATCATAGTAAACGAAAAAAACATTTTGGTTACCACTGTCTACTAATATAAAAAAAAAAAACAACAAAATGCATTCCAGTTAAAAATGGAGGAAACTCCATAATATTCTAAATTAAATATACACCATAATCTCGCCGATAAGGAAAAGTTATACAATATCATAGGCGTGCGCAGACTTCAATTTCCGGTCGAGCCTGGTAGAATTAGTGCCCCAATACTTTGACAGTGCCCCTATTTTTTTTTTTTTACACATTACCTAACATACATTGTTATTGTAAAATGTAAATTTTGTGTAATATAAAAAGTGTAATATTTATAATATGTATAAATATAATTAAGTTAAATATGTACACAACATATTATTATATGTGCTAATTTCTAGTCATATATTTTTAATGTTAAAATTAAAACGATATAAATACAGTTATGTATAAAAACAAAATACATTACCAGTGTGCAGTGACTGAGTGACAACAGTAAAGAGTTAACAAACTGAATAGATTATTGAGAAATGAGAGGTCAGTTTGTTTACGGTCTTCTATTTGAAAGCGACTAATTATAAACGTATAGGTTTCTCCGTGGAGCAGTGCATCTACCGACGGTCCGCACTCGGCTTATCTTAATATTAAATAAACACGATGTTTATGTATACTATTTATAACCAACCTATTAATGTATTTAATCATAGTACATAATATTTTGTACACAATGTTTTTGTTATATGAATAAAGAGGTACACACAAATAATTGTTATTTTATTTCATTTTCACTACAAATAAAATTTTCAAACATATTATTATAATAAATAGATACAATCATTTTACTATGCCCCAAAAAAGATTCCGGTCGAGCCGGGGCTCAACCGGCTCGCCCCGTGCGCACGCCCATGTACAATATGAACAATAACAGACGTTATTTCGTGGTGATTAGCACACACTAAAATACAATATATACTTTATACAAATACGGCGATTCGTGCACGTAAAAATTACGATATAAAAAAAACTGATGGCGATTAGCGCCTAGACAATATAATGTAATTCAGCGTTAGCACTGCCGAGCGGACTGGACTCTTTCGGCGGCCGTGCAAAAATCATAACTAAACAGCCGACGCGGTGGCATGCGATAACGGGCTTTATAATCTGCATATTACATAACAATAATAAATTCACAATAAACATTTATACAAATTATAATAATAAAGACTGTGTGCGTGTATGTGTGTGCCGGTCGGTGGCGGAGCCTAAGTACTCATATTGTCGCGGCGGCGACAATAGTCTTTGTGTTCATCTGGAGTAAAGTCGAATGTCTTCTTTGTGTATAGGTCCATCATATGTGTTAAAACAGCACATGTGCTTCTGACCATAGCATATATATTGATGGTGCAAAGGCCAAATATCTTCACTTTTGTTGAAATTGTGGTTACAACAATATTATAAAATGCATATTATTTGCTTGTGTTTAACCGACATTACGATTTAATCACTATAATTTTTAACATTATTAATTTATTTTAACGTCGTAAGCCAATATGATAAATAGTTACAAATGCTGTAAGCCATATTATGAAAACGTAAGCCTCAACATTTTGATTTTGATTATGCTACATTGTTGTTACCCACATACAAATGTTATTGTAGTAAGCAAGTTACTACTTAACAATAAAACAAATCCCACAGGTACATAATTATACTATACTATAATTTAGATACTGTAATTCGGCATATATCGGATAATAGAAACGGAAATAAGGGTTCTTTCTGTTTAGTAAATAATATTACATTATTATTTCTTGTTAAGAAACGCACTAAACAATATAATTGCTCTGTATACCACAATGTACAAAAGTTAAAAATATGAAACAGTAGAATGATTATTTTTAGTACAACGCTGTACGTGACGATATTCAATATGAAAAATATTAAAAATGATTATCTCAAATCGAATACACAGAATTATACTGCAAGTCATAAAAGGCGTGGGCTGGAACGATGTTCACACAAACCACATCCGTGAGCCGAGATACAGTATCTATAGGCAAGGGGTACGGGGAACTTCATATAAAAGGGAGCCCGAATCGGCCTGTTTTCAGACGTGTACTACCACCCATTAGTGCAAGCACCTTCACGCCACTCTGTACAACATTATTTTGGACTTAGAAAATTATCGAACAATATAATAAAATTCACAATAAACAACATCTGTCTTTTATTTATTCAACAACCACGACTTCAACATCAAATAAAGTGTCTGCAACCTGCATCTATAAATCTATAAATCTTGGCAGCCACTTATCTACTATTAGCACTACGATAGGTTAGGTTAAAATATTCGAATAAAATTAAATAAAAAAAAAAAAATATAGGAAACAAGCTTGGGAAGAACTATATACGTATTTTATGATAGACAGCTGTAGACTGATCTAGGATTTTTATGGTAAATAGACGGCAAGGACCGATCTAAGATTTTTTGTGATAGGCAGCAGGGACTGACCTAAGTATTTTATGGTATTTTGTGATAGACAGCGGAGACTGATCTAATAAATTAAAGTAGACGGCGATAGGCTGATCTAGGAAATTGATGCACGCGCGTAGCATTTTTGAATTATATATGAGAATAGTTGATTAAAGTGAAATATTGAATTTTGAATTGAAATATAGAATATAATTGTTGAAAGAAGTTAATTGATATATATTGAAGAAAAGAGATTTTGAATTAAAAGGCAGTAGATGACCTTGTTAATGTAATTGACGTCAAATTTTGAAAAGTTTTGAAAAAAAAAAAAGAAGGAATTAATTATAGGGGCGCCCTAGGATAAGAAATAGTATAACGTTACTAAGAATAAGTTGATAGAATAATTATTAAAAATCAAAATAAATTGTTAGTATTTAGAAGATTAAATGGTAAAGCGCGTAAATTAGGAAATTAAATCATTTAGGAAAAAATTAGTAATAAGAAAAATAAGGGATAGGAAATCGAATATTATTGGAGGGATTTACGGAGTAATTAACCGGGAATTTTTTTGTTATAATATTCGAGCGTAGTACGAGCGCGTACGCATAAAAACATCGCGGAACAGTACGAGAGAAACGGGTGAGGGGATACCGTATCGAAATTTAACACGCCTAACATAGGCGGTCGAACGTTTTACGTGTTATTAGATACCCACATGGAAATTTAAAAATATAAATATTTTCACAATTTTATAAAATGATTTTGTCGAAAATATTATGATGAAAATATTTCCAAGCTGTTTTGAAAATATTTGTTTATCAAATATTTATAAAGAAATATATCCAAATTATTTTCAATACATTGCATACTAAATATTATAGTTCTAATTCTAAACAAATATTATGAAAATATTGGTCTGCCAAATATTTAAGCCAAAAAATGTTCAATACATTGCGTATAAAATATTACATTAACATTTTCTACAAACATTTTTAAAATGGTTACTGTCCAAATATTGAAGCTCAGATATAATCAAAAAATTTCTAAAATACTATCTATCAAATATTATGACGTTTTTATCTTAGCTTGTGTTTTCAAAATATTGGTCACCTATATATTTTAACTGAAATTTAACCAAAAAGTTTTCATAATATTTTCGTAAAATATGTATTAAAAAAAAATTTAACTATATATTATAATATATAGCTTGTATTTTATATAATATTCAACTATTATGGTTATATAATAATAATAATCCATATTATATAATATTTTAGACATGCTTAAAGTATATAAACAATATCCCCATAATTTTCCTTAAAATTATTAATACATTAAATTAATTCCAATATTAGGATTTATTATAATATAATAACAATATAAACTGGCAATTTTAAGACGGATAATATAAAGGCGATCACATTTTATAAATTTCTTATTTAGACTTACCAAAATTAATAAAGATAGTTTCCATATTGTAGGCACTACCTAATTCAAGATGATACTTATCATAACAAGCATTTTATTGTTTTTTTGCAACTAAATATAAATATATAGTACTCTAAAAATTTGATTATTAAAAAATAATTGAATCATATTTATTGTTATTACATAGCATTCGTCGGGTAAAATTAAGCTGGAAAACATATATCATAATTAAATAATTAAAATGTACAAGGTGTTAAAATATAAAAAGGCATTTTTCTCAAAAAGTCAAAAATTTTATGTGGCAAATATGATTTATTTTGTACCTGTAATAGGTATATATAATATATATAATATACTATAGTACTACCTATAATATTATAATATATTGTCGATTATATAGTTCAAAATTTAGCCAAGGTTTACTATTGAATATCTCTCAATAATCCATTTTTAGACGAATTTGTTGAATGATTTCTTGGTTATAATTGCGAGTATAATATCATGACACTAGGTACACATTTTATATTTCCACAATACACCAATAGCAGGCGTTTTTATAGTTGTTAGTTGTATACTGGTATAACAAAAAATCATAATTTTACTAAACTTTTACGTATTAAGCGTATCTAAACACCTTATTTTTAATCATTTTATCATTGGTATAGGTATTTACTATTTATATTTTTGATTTTAAGCGGCTGCAGGAGCAAGGAAGCTAGTTAGAATCTTTTTATCCAGTAAACAAACATTTTTACCAGAACGACTAGAATTCGGTGCTTCGATTTTAACATATTATAGATATAGTATATTATCTTTTAGCAAATCGGATCTTGATCAAATGGTACTTGAAAGAGATAATTTTTGTGAATAATTATTTAACACTACGTGAAAAACCACCGAAAAAATACGTAAAACGTGATTTTCTGAATAATTTCATCGCCATAGAAACGAATGAAATTTAGAAACTACCTACCTAATTCCCATACTAGGTGCAGTATTATATTATATTATTAATGGTTACTTATTAAACTGCAGTTATTAATATTTAATACATATAATTTTAATATTTATGATTCATACATTTTCTTTCGTCAGCTCAGAAAGTCAGAATCGTCCACCACCGCAATATGCTGACCTACTCTTTTTTATTTCTAATCCCGTAAATCTACCCCCCTCTAGTCACTACTATCTTTCAAAGAGGCGTGTAATTTTATAAGATGCCCCGCCGCCCCGGGGTGCATATAACTTATAAAGACGGCCCCGCGATACTGTATAGGTCTGATTCAATTTCATAGATTTAATTATTTACAATTAAATGGTGAATAATATAAAATAATAATTATGGTAAGAACTCGGCGTTTTCCATCACGTCTTGTTTGTCTGTAAAACAAACTTAAAAACTTGTACGATAATATTAAGGATTATGGCGTTTAAATTATTTTGACGTTTGGTCGCCAAATGAGGGCTATTCGGTGTTTTCTGTCACGAATAAAAAATGTGTCGGAAAGAGACACACCGCGCATCCAAATCTTGCCATGCAACACAAATTATACGGCGCGTCAACTATACCACGCTATACCGCTCCCATAGACCTATAAACTAATGGACAGCGCACTCCGTGGCTATATTATATAACCATATAACTGAGAGAGAAAAAACATAAAGTAATGAACTGCACCGCATAAAGCCCGCATAAGGAACTACATACATTTTACTAATTTGTTTCTTTTTACGCTCTCTCTATAATCTATATCGTACCCCTGACTTCTCTCTCTAAGCGCTGTCCATTAGTTTATAAGTCTATGACTGCTCCACACTCCACGCGACGCGCAACGCAACTTAGTACTATGGTTTCAAATAATTATTATAGTCAATTAGTCAAATAAAAAAGAAATCTGAAATAATATAATTGGATCCAACAGAAAACACCGATGTAGTCAGCTGTAAATACTAAATAGTAAATTGTAATTCCTATAGGTACCTATGTACGATGTACCTACCATATAACTAAATAGATAGCGTACAGCCCCCGCACCCCGCTGCTCCGGCCAATCAAAATAAATAAGAATATAAAAATAAAATAAGTACTTATTTGATGGGTAATTCCGATTTCCGTTATCCGTCTACAATATCTAATTGTTTATCAGTAAATCCAATGCGGGGCCCGACCACGACTCGCGTCGCTTCTCCCCGCCAAAACCATTATGCCCGTTGCCGCGTTATAGCTGAGCAGTGAGCGAACTAGCGAAGACGTCACGACGACGCGGCAAGTGGCATTTTGCGCGACTCGATTTTTGTCAGGACGGCATTACGGCAACCGTTACTGCAATCCGTTTTCGCAATTTTTTTTTTGATCTGGTTTTTGACTACATTCTACAAGTACTCCACGTCTACACTCTGTACGCGTAAGTACCTATCATTGTATTATACTTATATATTTTATTATAATTATCTAAAAGTATATTTTGCACGACTTGATATTTCGTCAGGACGGCAACCGTTACTGCAATCCGTTTTCGCAATCTGTGTTTTTGATCTGGTTTTTGACTACAAGTACTCCACGTCTACACTCTGTACGCGTAAGTACCTATAATTGTATTATACTTATATATTTTACTATAATTATCTACCTTCACATTACCTATTATCTATTGACAATATTATAGTACCTATTAAGAAAATGATATTATATTATTTATTATTGTTAAGTATAGGTTAGATATAGAGGTTAAGTACTTAGGTAGGTACCTACATATTATACCAATAATGTTCTTTGAACATCAGAGACTGACATCAATATTTATATTTCATAATCAATAATGATTATCTATTATAAAATATAGATTATTTTCTACATTATAATATGAAGATTACTGTTCATGCTTCATAGCTAGTCATAGCACTCATAGGTATATATACCATAGGTACCTATAACTAAAAACACATTTTATTTACCTATTAAATTAGATAATATCAAACGTATATTGATGATTATATTTTTCATCATACTCATCATAGTATGATAAAATTATAATTTATTATACCTATACCAAAATAGTTATTGGCGGGTCATAAGATATTTTCCGCTGTAAATCAAACATTTTAATTCAGTCTTTTTATGACTATTAATTTCATTTTTCCATTTCAATGGCTTGCTTGATGTACCCTAGCTACAGATCTGATAATAATTAAAAAATTGAATTTGAAATCATACCAACATAGTTATAGGTATAGGTGCATATCTTACATCTATCAACATTAGCAAAACTTTTATTATTTTTTTAATATAGCACTTGATACTTAGACCTATTTATAAAAGAATTTTATATTAGTTATACATAATATGTACCTACTATATTAAAGATAATTTCTTATTTAATATTTAAATGATGTGAATTTATGAATTTATTACCATAGCTGTAAAAAGTTTCTTTGCCTATTTTATTCTTTTATTATTACCTTTAATTAATATTCTAATTCCGGGTTGCACAAAACATTTAATGAATCAATAGTGAGCTAATGGTCCCTTAAACAAGATTTAGTGGCCCATTATTGGTCCATTACATTTTTAGTGAACCATTAAATTTAAAAAAATTTTATGCAACCCAGCATAAGTATATTATGTTTTAACAGAAGTCCATAAATAATATTAAGATTTTTGATGGATGAAAAAAAATTGTGTCACTACTTTGGTTCCTTAACATTTTATTGATAAAAAAGTAGGTACCTATATATAATATTATAATATGCCATGTGATGTGTAGCGCTGAAATTAAAATAAAATATATAGTGATGAAAGTAGAAAATTATTTCAATATAACGTTATAGGTATATATTATATAATATATATTATCTAGTTTGTTATTTTATAAATTGTATTAATTGTTCATTTTATATTATTTTTTTCATTTAAATTAAATCTGTACTTATAACTTATATTTTATTTATTCACATATTTGAATAGTTGCTAGGATAATACATAGACTTAAATAAATTAAATACATTTTAAATAAATTAAAAGTAGATTTCTTTTTTTTATTACAGGTATTATAAATTATAATAAGAATTTTAATTTTCACTATGGCTAGCTATAGTAATAAACGAAGTAAAATACAAATTGAATTACAAGGTTTAGAATCTACTGATTATGATACAGATGATACTAATTTAGTTTTCTCGCCACTGAAGGAATCTGACAAATTAATTGAAAATAAAAATATTAATTTTAACAGTTATAACAGTTATAAGTCTGATAAGTCTGAAAGTGATCAAAGTGATCCAAGTAGAAACGAATTAAATAAGAATCTTTCAGAATTCAATTTTATTGTATCTAGTGATAAAGAGGAAATTGTACCAAAAAAAAAAAAAAAAAAAAGTCTAGAAGAATTTAAAAAAAATAAACTTTGTCACTGGGCAGTAAATTATAATGTTCCTCAGACTGCAGTTGATGGGCTTCTTAATGTTTTGAAAAATGATTTTGATTTAGATTTCCTCCCCAAAAGTTGTAAAACATTGATGGGCTTAGGATCATCTAAAGTAATTAACATACGTCAAGTAGAGCCTGGTATGTACTACCATTTTGGTTTAGCTTTCGGTATTAAGCGATTTAAATCAATTGTTAATTTTTCTGACAGTCTTATAAAAATTTCATTAGGAATTGATGGCCTCCCAATATCCAAAAGTAGTGGTAGTTGTTTTTGGCCAATTTTAGCTTATATTCAGCCTTATAGTAAGCATGTATTTATCGTCGGGATTTATCATGGATATGAAAAGCCTAAAGATAGCAATATATTCCTTAAAGATTTAATTGAAGAAATTTTAGATTTAACTCAAAATGGAGTTATGATAAATAATGTGAAAAAAAAAATTTCTATTAATGTCATATGTTGTGATTCGCCGGCCAAATCCTTTATTATGAGAATTAAAATTCATTCTGGATATTTTTCATGCCCTAGATGTACTCACGAAGGATAGTATTTTTCAAGTGTTTGTTTTCCGTATAATAGTAATGGCAATACTGAAAGATATTATGCCGATTATATTTGTATGAAGGATGAAGAACACCATACACATCCTACAATATCATGTCTTGCACTAATACCGGATACAGATATTGTGAAACTATTTTCGATGGATTATATGCACTTAGTATGCCTTGGAATTACTAAAAAATTACTTGTTCTTTGGTTAGGATTAGGTAAAAACAAATCAAATGGTCGTTTGCCGAGTCGGCAGATTCAATAAATTACCGATGGGATTTTAAAAGTTAAAGGCAGTATAACGTGTGATTTTGCTCGAAAACCTAGGCCTGTAAAAGAAGTTTTAAGGTGGAAAGCCACAGAATTTCGTCAATTTATTCTTTACACTGGAATCATTGTACTGAAAGATATTTTACCCAACGATAGTTATAACAATTTTTTAGCTCTTTGTATATCAATGAGAATTCTATTATGTGAAAATAATCATCATTATTTAAATTTTACTCGTGAACTTCTAAAATATTTTGTAGAATCCTTTCAATACATATATGGTGTTAAATATGTATCACAAAATGTACATGGGTTATTGCATTTATGTGACGATTATGAAAGACATGGCTCCCTCAATGTGTGTAGTACATTTCCCTTTGAAAACTTTATGAAAGTACTAAAAAAAATGATCCGCAAACATGACAAACCATTACAACAGGTAGTTCGACGATACACTGAATATTGTAACAATAATGAAATTTTAGAAATTAACAATACTAAAAAATTACAATTTAAAACTAAAAAACCAGATTGTTATGTTCTTACTAAAGATGATGAAATTGTTCAAATAACAGATTTAAAAAAATCAATTGCTGAAAAATGTTCTATAATTGTTGGTAAAACATTTATTGAAAAAAAAGAGCTTTTTACTATGCCATTAAAATCATCTAAATTAGATATTTATATAGTTCAAAATTTGTCTGACATTGAAAAACAATGGAAAATGTCTGATATCAAAAGAAAAATGATTATGTTTGGTTTCAAAAATACAATGATAGCTATACCAATTCTTCATCATGATTAATTTATAAAATTAAAATTTAACTGTAAATATCTGTAATATAATAATACCTATAATTTTAAGAAAAGCATATAATTATATTATAATAATAAAATAATATATACCAATTGTAAATATAAGTTTGGACCAATATAATTTACTTATAACTAGCTGGAATATAAATAGTAGGTAATTCTAAAATTTATTTAGAAATTCATAATGTTAATAATATTTATTAGAATAATAGCTAAATGTCCATATTTTTTTCAGAACCATGTGGATCGTTGTTTATTTTAATGCAGATATGTCTGTTGAATGTGTCCCAAATATCTGGTACAATAATAAGGGATCATGTGCCTGGCCAAAAAAGAGAGCCAACATAAGTAGTTACATAGAAAATGTATTGATCCTGATGAACGCTCAGATGAATTTCGCTATTATGATGCAAGAATTTTAAGCAAAAATCCTTTTGGTAATTATATTGGTTATATAATGATAATTAAGAATCAATTAAAGTAGGTACCTCTAATGCTTAATTTTGTTTTTAAATATACTTTTAGATGATATTAATATAGCTCGAAAGAAAGCTTCTAAAGCACAACAAACATCTGATTTATCCAGTACTGAAAATGAAAGCTATAAAGAAAAGCCAAAATTTACAACCAGTTTGTTTCCTCCAAATAGATCTGAAAAGTCATCATCTGTATGTGTTATTACTGAAGAAAATAATAATGGACCAACTTTCCCTGATTTTGGTTCATTATTTAATGGTAACTATTGCTTTACATTATTTAAATACATGCTTGTAAAAGTACCTATATTAGTAAAATTATTATTTATTATACGTTTAGACTTAGATGGAGGATTGGAACTTAATGTTAATGGAAAAAATCATACACCTGAAAATTGGTTGAATACAATATCTGCAAGTAATAAAGATATAAACTTAAATGAATTTGATGAAAACCAAGTCTCACTTCATGATAATAATCCGTCATCGACTAAAAAAATAAAATTAACTTCTGATGTACACCAATATACAACACCAACATCAACACCAATTATGAAACCAGTAGCAGTGCACAGTAAAAGTGATAAAAAAGGTTAACATGACTAGTTGAATAATATGTAATAATATACCAACTTTGGCTATAATACTATAATAAATTGTGGTAATATCAGTGTTTGCTTATTGGGGAAAGGGCGCAAAGGGACAGAGTACCCCAACTAATTTTTCAAAAATGTTAGCGTACTTCTTCTATTATTTTTTAGGGGAACATACAGGACACTTCATCATTTTGTATTTTTATCAAAATAGGCGAGATACCTGCTATAGGTACCATCATAATATTTGTCTTATGGATTATTCATTAAACTAATTACACTAGAGTCTTGGTAACTCGAATGTCAAGGGAGATAAAAATTAATTTGACGTATATATTTTTCGAGTTACATATAACTTTATTTACATACTTTTAATTTCCTAAGGACAAAAAAAAATTTGTGTTATCGAGATTCGACTAATATTAACTAATTATTAATAAACTATTAATTTATTAACTTTTATTATCTGTTTGAGTTTGTTATTATTTATAACAATAATATAATAATATATTTATAGGCACCTTCAGTAATTACCTGTCTTATATTAACTAAAAATTTTTTTTTTTAATTTTTTATAAAGGTATATTATATAGTTTTTATATAATTTAAAGAGGGGTTTTAGGCAGTGTGGGGGCAGAGACCCAACTTCTCATTAATGTTTAACAAGTGATGGGGATACTGTTTTTTTAAAAGTAAACATTCTCTCTACTTTAATTTTTCCAAGTCAAGCACTAGGTAGTTTACCTAATATAATATAAAATCATACATTGTAAAATAACAGTTATATTTTAAAATTTTTTAGCTTTTTCTTATAAGATTGTAAACCGAAATATTATAACATTAAAACATGAAATGAAAAATATGCAAGATCGATTAGATATAGTCATCAATATGCAAGAAAAGATGTATGAACATTTATGTAATTCACAAGTTAAAAACAATGCTTCTTTAGATGAATTAAATGATTTTGATATAATGTGTATTGACAATGAAGCGGACCTGAATATTATGGAACAAAAGTTAAACGATGATGAATGGTTCAAGAAATCTATGGTAAAATAAATTATTTATATATATATTACATTTACTATGACGTAGTCATGCAACAAGATTAACAATGACATATTTATAGATTAAACAGTTAAGCCGTTTGATGGGACAAACTATACCTGAGACAGTGAGGAAAGTTATGAAAACTCTTTTCACTGATTCATTTCTCAGTGAATTTTCTTACATCGGATTTAAAGGAAAAAATAATTTTTCAACACTAAAAACTTGCAAAGTCATATTTGGTAATTAAATTTATTAAATAATTATAATAGGAATAATGTACACAATACATCACACTAAATGAATATAAATGTAATTGGAATATGTAACCAGCTAATCATTGAAAAACATATATAATTTATTTTTTCAAAACAATTTAATTATTGATATTTACTCTCATTTTAACAAATAACTACAGAAAGTTTTTCTTGGCCTAAAGAGTGCTGATAACTGCAGTTTAACTTTGATCTTATTGGGAACCTTTTTGGTGATTTAATAGATGCCCTGCAATATTGTACCTTTTGTATTATATATCATTGCAATCACCTACACTTTAGATCTGATTATAATTATTTATTTGCTAATAATAATATATTGATTTTTAACATGTTTAGAGTCAATCAGAAAAATGAAAAAATTTTCCAATTCCACTGATTTTGAAATTGAAAAGCCTCTCAAAAATTGGATGGCGCAGGCTACTCCACGACTAAAAAAAATTGCACTACCTGACCAAGGCGAAAAGCATAGTTCACTCAATACACACAGTTGTTAAAGTTCATTAAAATATTTTTTTTTTTTTTTAAAAAAGTTGTTAATAATATAAGTTTATTGTACTAAATTGTTTTGCAAAGGTCTGCAAAGTTGCATAATTTATAAAATATTATTACTAGTAATAGTAATGAATATTATAATAAGTTAGAAATATTAATTTTTATTTTTAATATGATTTTTTGCAAAGTTTTTGCCATTGTGTAGGTTTTGAATAATATAAGTTTATTGTACTAAATTGTTTTGCAAAGGTCTCCAAAGTTGCATAATTTATAAAATATTATTACTAGTAATAGTAATGAATATTATAATAAGTTAGAAATATTAATTTTTATTTTTAATATGATTTTTTTCAAAGTTTTTGCCATTGTGTAGGTTTTGAATTTTTTTTTTTTTAATTATTATATTTTCTAAAATAAAAAAGTTGATTTTTACTATAATTATAATAACAAAGTGAGTAATATATATTATATAAGTTCAATATAATATTGGTTTTTATCTTTATTAAACTTGATTATACCCTGCATTGTTACATACTTACATGAGATTATAATACCTAACCTATATTATATGTATAATAAATAAAGTAAATACATTTAATGTTTTGGAAAATGGTTTATCCTATACATTTTATGTATGTATTTTTATATATATTATGTGTATGATAGAATATGTAAATATTGAAAATATTTTGAAAAGGTGTTTGCTCAAATATATACATAATTTTTAAAAGCCAATAATGAGTAAATATTTCACTCAAATATGTTTGAAATATTCATAAGTCTTAATGTGTAAATATTTAGATAAAATATTTAAAATATATTGTGAAACAATTTAATTACAATATTTTATCTTCTACAGTAATGTGATGTGAAAATATTTTGACAAAATTTTAAAATCATATGAAAACGTTAATACAATTTTCTGATAATATTTAGATTTTAAGTAAAATACTTGTGAAATATTTTGGCAATATATATTTTCCATGTGGGTAGGTACTCATCCATATCCAACGTACGACGCGCGTTTACGTAATTTCTTTTTATTATTTGTGCATGATAGTTATTTTATAAGTAATAATTTTTACGTATTATTAATTTTGGTGAAGGTAGTTACGTATTATTAGTTTATAAATCAATAATAGAATATACATGTAGAGTAAATACTGTTGGTAATTACTCACGTGGATAGGATATTAATAAATTTAGTAGATATAATTTAGTAAAAATTATATATATGTAATGTTTAGATAAATATATGTCAGAATCCGATAGTTCAGATATTGACACTAGTTCTGCGGACAGTTCAATAAAAGTTGAAAAATATAAATCTAGGAAAGAATTAAAAGAGGCAATTTTAAAAGACGTTGTAAAGAAAGAATTTTTAGAACAAACTAGGAAACACATAGTTAAAACTGAAAAAACTAGTAAAGAAAAGTTAGTAAGAACACATAGTTTAACAGAACAGATAGGTACCACGCAACGAAAACAAACCGTAGGTCGTTTAGGTACTAGGTCAGACTCAAGCGTAATTCACGTGCAGTTAGAGTCAGTGGTTAAGAAAAAAATGAGTAAAATGGATTTAGATAAAGCAATTGCTATGATACCTATTTGCACGGGCAAAAAGGACGTAGCCGAATTTATAAATATTTCTGAAATCGCAATTAAGGAGACAACGGAAGCAGATACACCGATATTATTAAAAATAATTACTTCTAAGTTAACAGGAAATGCGTTAGAAGTAACAAAATATCGAAATTTAGAGACATGGGGAGCAATAAAAACAATATTAGAGGGGGCATTCCAACAAAAAGTATCGGAGAGGGCCCTATCAATAGCTTTAAACACGGCACATATGGCCGAGGGAGACAGTGTGGCAAAATTCACTAGTAGAATCGAAGAGTTATATTATAAACTCTGCGCGGCAAGTACGGTAGGTCTATCTCAGGCCGAGGCAGATATAGTGAAAAAACAAACAAAGAAACAGGCAATGATCATATTTATGACAGGGTTACCTCATCACCTATATACAGTACTGACAAGTCGAAATCCCAGTACATTGGAACAATGTTTCAAAACGGCGATCGATGAGATGCTCGAATATGAGTCAAAAGTAGAAATGGATAAATTGCAGAGACAAATTGGTAATGGAAAACAGGCAGACGTCAATAACGAGGAAAAACGACAAAATGGGGGTAATACAAATAACGCAGTTAATCGCGAAGGAAACAGTAATTCAAATCAAAGCAATAGAAATAATAATTTCAACGGGTATAACAACAGATATGTTAACCACAACAACCGCAATAATTATGGGAATAACAATCAGAGCGGATATGGCTCACACATGGTTAATCTCGTAAATCGTTACATATTGCAGTTCAAAAAAATGTATTATAATACAATCGTTTCTCTTGACACGTTATACAGGCAACTCAGTCAAGAAAAAGATCAAATGGCTCGGGAAATTGACTTGGAAAAACAAAAGAAGAAACGGCTTTCGTGCCACAACGAAGAACTGCAGTGGAAACTGAAAAAGAGCACCGAAGTGGCTAATCATTTAGCTGTTTCAACAAAGAGACTGAGTAAGTCGTCGAAACTCGTCTGAACAACGATCTGTTTGATCTGTTTTATAAATAAAAATGTTTAATTCTGCAGGCCAAACACCGCAAGACCTTGCAGCTATGAGAGAGGCACAAAACAACTATCAGAAACTATGCAGCAGGAAGAGCTCCAATTCGGAAAACAGGTAATATTATAATAATATTATTAGTTATTAATTTACACATTATTGTTCATTATTTTGAGCGGGCCCGAGTCGAGCGTCGCGTGTTTTCATGGGTGTTATCTTTATGAAGTAATTTTATTGTAGTGTGTGTTATCCGTGATCGATATTCTTATGTTATCTCGCTATCAAATGTTATCACCGCAATACGAATTGTACTGTCGTCTTTGTAGGAATTAGTCTTGTAGCTTGTACTTTCGAAGTCCTGTGCATTAACGAGTCAACAAGTTTAGGCGATTTAAATTAATTTAACGCACTACCTATATAATTTCAGTTTTTTTATTAACTTAATTTATTTGCCCTTGTGTTATGACTTAAAGTAACGCAATATGTTTCGCAACTGTTCGTCTGTTCCAACTTCCCAATTAAGTTAAATTTGAATTTTCATTAACAACTACATATTATACATTATATAACTACATATTTTATGTTTGTCTCCCGAGTATGCATGTTATTTTCTTTTTTAATGCCTTTGCTTATTTGTACTATACCGGTGTTACGTTAATTGTTTTTTAGTGAAAAAATGTAATTAAAATATTTTAAAACTAAATGAGTTTATGTTAACATAAACTGTTAAAATTTCTATTAACTTAACATTTAATTAAAAAAATAAAAATCCTTGACTCTAGTTACTTCTAACTGAATTAAAAATATAAATTTTACTAACACGCACTCTGTCTTGCAAAAATGTTGTTGAACATATGGTATTTCGGAATTTTTCCGATTTATTACATTTTCATATTCAATATCGAATACGTATTTCTACTTCCGCGTATTGTAAAAACCGTGTTTTTCCCGTGTACTTGAGCACACACAAAAATGTCTTTCTCTCAAATACGGAACGTATAGTATTTATATTTCCACTTTGGCCTCGATAGCTCACCCTTGCAACCCTCCTACCCAGTAATAAATTTTACGAGAATAAAATGTCAATATGTATATCAAAACTAATTATAATATATTGTCGGTTGTGTTTGGTATTCAGCGGTGACGAAGACACGATGACTAGCCAACTGGTAGAGGTAGACTCGGAGGCGCCGGCCCGGATACTGGGAGTGATGAAGAAGAACGATTCGCTGTCGTACGTGTTCGAGGTGGAAGAGGAACCGTCGGAGATCGCCACTCGGCTGGTGCGCCGGGCCAGCAGTCTGCGGTCGGGGGGCAAGTCGCGGACGCGTGCGCGCGGACCGGCTGGCGGCGAGAAGTGGTCCCGGCCTCCCGGGCCAGCTCGCAGTCGGGCGGCGGGTCGTCCGACAAGTCGGTGGAACTGGACTCGGCGCTCACCCGGAACCTGGACGAACTGTTCACGCCCGGCCCGAACGACCGGTACCTGAGCGGCTGTTTCACGTGCAGCTCGGACTCCTTTAACTCGTCGCCGGAGCACAACCTCCACAACGTGGTGCAGACCTACGAACAGAACCACGGTCCGTCCTATGAACAGATGGTCGCCGAGCAGACCGGCGGTGGTGATAAGGCCCAGGGCGGTGGGCTGACCATCGTCTGAGAAGATAATATTTTGGTCGTCTTCGTACGGATGGGTGACGGGAGGGATGGAAGGAAAGTGCTGAGGGATATATCCTAATAATATCATGTTCGCGCACAATACGCATTCTCTGTTAGACTTATTTTTCTCTCGTTAGATTGTGCCAAATACCGTAAGAAAGTTGTTCACAATTCACAATCCATGTTTATATTATAATTTTATAATGTGTGTTTAATGGAAAAATCAAAATACCTTTTACTTTTTACCACTAACGTCGTTTTGAATTTTTATTACGATTTTATTTTGTTTTACAAAAGCGCGAGCGTGTGTGTATTTTTTCTCTAGTAACTCTTAAGACTGAATTCTTAGACAAATACTGCACAACAAATCGTGTAACTTAACAGTTTGACTAGCTTTCATTTGTGTTGTATAATTTTGACTTGTCTGACCAAATATAAGTTATCTGATGCTTTATGTGTCAAACATAATACATTAGTCATGTAAAATGTATATTATTTTATTTTTCATTCTTTTTTTCCTGACGTTCGAAAACATTTTTTCGAAAAACATGTATGAATTTATCTACACAGTCTTAGAATTAAATTTTGTTTTTTCAAAAAAATCTTGTACTATCCTTTTCCTATCATCTGTACTGTCCAACTCTTTTACCTTTTCTCTTGTACTTTAAATGTTATTTTTATGCTATATATTATTCAGCTCCTCTATTTGGTATAAAAACATGAAAATGTTTAACATATAATTGTTTTTGATTTAAAATCACTGACCACTCCCTCCTTTGGAAATTCTGTGAATGTCACCGTGGTAGGCAGTATACGCGTTATGATCTTATGCTAAATTATAAATTTTCATTCCATTATCATGTTCATCGATCCAATCATATGATTTTGATACTGAAAACGGTTTAAACGATGTGCCCTGCACATATTTTTAGTAGGACCCAATTTCGAAGTGCTTGGTTTACTGCCTAACACTGCACTTATCCAGCAGCCAATAGATTGGTTAGCATTCGATATTATTTTGTTTGTGCTATTCAGCTGTATGATGTAAACCATTTTATAAACTAAATTATTTTCTTTTTAGGCTTTACTTAAAATGAGTTCTACAAGTATAAAAACGAAAAGCTAAATGATAAATTAACGTTAGTGAAAGTTGCCTGCAATTATCCGAAACAGTAAAAACATTATTTTACTGTTGCAAATGCATAACAGCAAATGTGTAGCGCGAGTGACTATAAATTATGTATAAAAAAAAATTTATATTGATTAGCACAGAGGTTTTTTCAAAAGTAAGTTTTATTTGTTTTAAACATTCACTCAAAATTTCATGTCCCTATGGTCATTTGTTTTAGAGTTACACCAAAAACCAAAATCGATTTTCTCGAAAACAGATTTTGCGTAATAATTCCCGTTTTTCCTTAATTTTTCTTTTATTTTTCACGTCGCTTTTGAAAACTACTGGGAAATTTTTACTTTTGACCTTCTCAAAGTACCAACTAGATTCACTTTCCTATCAGAAAAGTTACTGTTGAAGAAAATCCAAGCATTTTTACTGTCCTAAAATGTGATGACAGACACAAAAAAAAAAAAAATAAAAAAAACACACATCATTGTAAAATCAATACATTTATCGCTTCGCTCAGAATCTAAAAAAAATATTCTCTTTAATTCGACAAAAAAATATATTCGCGATCTGTGAAAAAATAATAATTGTTATGTTTTAAGGCATTATATCATTATATTTGATTGATTATTGAAAAAAATAATAGCGGGATCGCCGCCGTCGACGGCGTGTAAAAACATCATCTTAAATAGAAGTATTTTGCTTCGTGTTTTCGACCGGGAGCCGTGGCGCGCTCCTGTAACCCGGCTGCTCGGAGGTCGGAATGCGTTGATGGTGGGGGCGGTGGGGGCAACTGTGGCAGGTCGGTACGCGTCGAACGGACGTCCGCGCTAAGCTTGTCGTCGATATGGGTCAGGCGGTGTAGCCCACCGGACCCAGGTCAGCTAAGGGGCGGCGGACAGGGCCAGGGGGGAAACCCAGCAGCCAAAAGTATCCGCGGTGAGCAATAACGGGATAGCGTCTGCGAGTGGACGCCTGTTCGCAGCCCCGCCGTCACATCCAGACCACAGTCCGAATTTTTTTGCATTTTTTTTTCGCATTTTCCGATCTTTTTTCATCGTTTTTCCTGCGCTTTTTTTTTTGTACAAGTCGATCGATGACGAGTGCAGTAAAAAAAAATTGAACAAATTTATTATGTAATGGGGGGGGGGGGGTCATATATCTCCCCCTCTTTGGCGTATTTTAAAAACAAATAACTGTGAATACTTGAAGTGATCACCAAATGTGGTTTTCTGTATTATATTTATTTAATTTTTTCTTAAAAAAATGTCCACGCAAAAATACGTAAATATTGTACTATATTATGTAATTAATGCATTTTCAAAACATTTTAATTAAGTTTAAAGGTTTTTAAACTTAATAAAATTATGTGTGTACGTATGTTCATTGTGTACGTATGTTCATGACGTACCTATGATGTATAAATTATATACATTTGAATAATAAATAATAATTTTTTTTTTCATGTATACAATATATTATTTTGAAGATAATAATATTATTAGGTACATAATAAGCATATAGTTGGTACTATATTATTATAGACTTATAGTAACAATATTTTAAACTGTGCCAATTATACATTTCCATTTTACATAATATCAAATACTTATATTATTTCTACGCCATGGTCAACCTATTTATCGTTTCCGCGAGCCATCAATTACTAAATGGTTTAGTAATAATCCACTCACAGTAAATTCAAAAACAAGTCCATTATACGAACATATTGATATCGCTATATATCATTAACCACCGGTCAAAATTATGAACTGAGAGTTCGGTGTTGTTACTTGTTTGAGACTTTTCATGTGCCTCCTAAAACAAGAGTCCTCCCGCGGGGTACGCAAGCACATACCCTACACCACCCCGTGCGCACGCCAATGTTTGGTGTGGTATAAAGATAAACTTCAGCCTTGTCTTTTGACTTAAAACCAGATAACCTGATGTTATATAGTTCAAAATGTATTTTATACACTGAGTTTGTCATCTAAGAACAACACGGAGATAATTTGCAAATAATTAACATACCTAATAATATAATATTATAATCATCAGTCATCACTCACTTCTGACGGCCCAACTGGTGGTAGTGTGATTGCACAAATGGCCCTCGTACATGGCGGATTGTGAAGTTGGCCGGCGCCCGGTATAACAGATCGGACAACCAAACACTGGGTATCGGGTCGGTGGCGGCATCCCGCTGCAAAGTATGATCACCGACGTCGGCTCCCGCACCATCGGCCGACTGCAATAGAACGGTCAGTAACCCAAACACAAATGCAAACAAAGCGATCGTCAGCAGCAACGGCCGTGACATTATAACGGATTTGTATTATATACAGACATACAGTACATAATATATAATATAATATAATATTATTTTTATGGTCTTCGTTAAAATAATTTTCGGACAGAAAAACAAAACACTCTACGGGATGATCTGGGAAAAAAAATCAAATTTATATTTTTACACACAGTGGCGTAACAGGATAAAAATCTAGACAAAATAATTAACCTCCCGTTCGGCCGTTCCTGCAGTCATAATCACGATTTCAAGATAATAACGTTTTCGCGAATCACGGATAATAACAGTCATGAATAAAACGATTATTGCAATAACAGTAACACTGACAATACGTCAACATAATATTATTCAACAAGAGAAACCTAAAATAAATATAAACTTTTATAAAATTTTTTGAGGAAACAAATATTTTAATATTATAATAATAATATGTTAACAGTGTCTTGTTAAGAATACTTTTTAAATGTGGATTATTTGGAGGGGCAAAATGATACTTTTGCCTTCACAAACATTTCTGGGGGGGGGGGGGGGTACTTCCCCCCCTCGCCGCAATTACCCTACTGATTACACATCATAGTACGTTTTTCACACGTTTAGTTATTATTGTGAGCGTGACACCACAGGTGGTTGCTTATAATCGGAGAACAGATCACGCATTCGCTCGGGGTTGAAATTCACAGTATAATATGAGTAAAATAAATTTAAACTGTATAATATATTATTCAAGGTTATATATATTTATACTCACCTTGTATATTATTACCACAGTCGCTAAATAATTATTTTATAGTATGTCTTACACATTGTGATGTAAATATTATGTAATATATGGTAATTTTTAATATAAATTTTCTGTAAGAGTATATCACATCAAATTTACCGGACCTAACATTTGAGAAATAAAAATAATAATATCCACGAATAATTTATAATCGCACCTTCTAATTAGACGGTGAAATGAATTAGATTTTCAATCGATTAAATACGATGTGTTTATTTTGAGCTGACTTTCCTTCGATGTCATCTAATATATTGTATTTTGTGTAACGATTAAAATATTGCAGTCTTAATCCCCCATCGAAATTGACGTTCATAATATTTAGCAAAAGACACTGTCCACATGTGAACGTGAACTCATCATTACATCAAATAATAATACATATTGAACGTCAACGTGAAGGAAATTCATACATACCAATATTGTACCTAGGCTATTTATCCATTGTTATCACTTTTATATCGCTCCTATATGTTACTTTAATACTTATCTTGTATATTTTGTAATGTATCTTCATTTGTTGGCTTCAACATAATATATAAAAAAATAAGCAGAATATTATTCAAACTATTTCAATCTATACAAATCAAATTTCATACAATAGTATAGTTTATTCTCCTGTATCACAACTCTATTACTCCGTTCATAAAGAAGATTATTATATTATGCTTTTAACTATACCTACCTAGGGCAGAACTATACTCGTCCGAAACTTGATATTTATAGATTGAAATACTTTGAATAATATTCTGCTTTGGAATGTGAAATCAATGATGTATGCGGCGGTGTCGTTCAATAAAGAAAAAAAATTAGGAAATTATAACTATAGTAAAAGTATAATTTTTTCAGTACCTAATTTTGTTTGAAAATTACATCAAAATATGTAAAAAAAGGTTTTCAAAATAGTTGAAACTTTTCGAAATAATGAGTGTACATACTTAAATAGATCACGTGGCATATTGGAGGAATTGAAGGAGTGTGTGAGGAGGCGGTTTATGAGTCCACCTGAGGTTTCTTGAAAAAGATAAAAATTAAAACTGTCTTATATTTTTATTTACGATGATATAATAAACGTCTACGGGAATAATTTTTACGCGCGCTAAAAGCTTTCATAGGATGATAAATTGTCCGGCAGCCATCTTACAGCTATATATATTATAATAGGTATAAATATTATACATGCGACGACGATGCGGTCAAACACGCGTGCATATTATTATTATTACTGTTAGGAATAAATGTAAAATTACATCGCGCATGCACTATATACACTGTATAGCAGTTCAGTGTAGGTTCTATGTACATTGTACACATTATGTAGTTATTATTAGAATATTATAGCAATACGTACCTATAAACCAAGTAAATAAAAAAAAATTGTAGTCACGCGTGTCGGTGTAATTCGTTTAAAGCATTTTTTTTCCCGCACACACACACACACACACATCCATTTACACGCATAAGCGTGTTATTATCCAAGGGAGTCTAACTTAATTTATGGATTCTTTTTAGGATTTCGACACGAAAACGAAACGTGCCCAGAAAATACAAATGGGCGGGATCGGAAGCGCTGATTATCTATTTTTGTCTAACATACGCGCAACATAGGAATTATAAGATATTGTGTTCTATTGCCAACGGCTGTTCTTGTGAAACTTTACTAAACTTTACTAACTTTACTATGGATAGGTACCAGAGTTTATCGTTTATATAATCAGAAAAAAAAAAAATAATTTCCTTATATTTTCATATATTTTCTTATTTTCTGGTATCAAAAATTGTTATTACAAATTAATACTTATTACTTTATCAGATTATAAAAATAAATTATTTTTGTGGATACATCAACATTATTTTCTTTATAAATATTGAAAAATAGATCATGGGATGATATTTCCTTTTGACCTCCCAAAAGTACTAATACTAGATTCACTTTTATATCAGAAAAAATGATGATCTTGAAATTCCGAGCATTTTTTCTATCCAAAATGTTGGTGACAGACAAAAAAAACATACATCACTGTAAAATCAATACCTCCACTCAGAATCTAAAATTGATTGATATAAAGATAACATATTTAGTATAAATAATAATAAAAAAATAATAAATAATACAACATGTTTTTTATACCTGTATTATATTACTATTAAGAGCACGTTTCATGCATGTGGTACCCATGTGTTATATCCGTCTTACAACTAACGCATCATAATATTGCAAATTTTACGTTAAGATGATTGTTATGAGGATAGCTGATAGATAGCTGATAGATCATATAACTTGCTTCAAATTTAAAACAGATAACAATTATAATGATAATTTAAATATTTAAATTTTATTATAGGTAGATACGGTACGCAATAGTTGTACACTGCACAGAATGCTACAGCGCTACTCAATAATAGTATTACTGCTGTACACTTGTACCTACCGATACATAAGGCCATAACTTTATTAACTATATTATCATATATTATGATGTGATTGCTAACATTTCATAACTGACCCACTACCTATTATAAGATAATCTAATCTTTTTTAACAGTTTTACTGCTGCAGCAGGTAGCTGGTTTTTCGATCGGTGTTCCATTCTTGATCAAAGAGCTTTTACTTTTCCTAAAAATATATAAAAAAAAAAGATAGATTATTAAATTATAATTATATTTATAGGAAGGTACCTATTTACTAAGGTAATTTATTATATATTATTATTATTATTTTTTTTTTTTATTGAACTTAAACCCCGGCGACTATGGCCATTAGCTGTTGTAGGGGTTATGATCTGTGGTAGGGGTAACGTTGGTACGGTAGGTTTTTACGATTGTTTTAACTGTTGTTATGGTAGGTAGCAAACACGTGTATGTGTGTCAAGTTTTTTACTTTTTAACAACTATGAACCCGGGTGGTCACCCATCCGGGAGCTAGTAGCTGTGGCCGTTACTTACTCCCAGTCGCGACTGGTAGTAGCCAACGCGCCATGCCAAGCCACTATATATTATTATAATTATGACAGACTCATAATATAAGATTGGCTTGGATAATATTATTATTTAAAAATTGCCATTAAGAACGGCATATTAGAATTAGAGTACCTACCGCAGGTTTGTTTGCTAGTGTATATAAGATACTTCTTCAGGTATTATTATAAAACAATATTAGGACAAATGCATTTAAATTTAAAATAAAACTCACATAATTATTACACTGGCATAGAAATTAGTTTAGGTATATACAATGACACAGGCTACTATATAATATGGTAATAGAGTAATGCTATAATAATGTATTGCCTAAGTATACGTAACTGGTACGTGTGTAAGTACCTAGTAGGTAACTACTTACTTTAGTAATAGTATTAATTACCTTGGATATTTTTTTATCTACCCACCCGGTACCCACCCACCCAACCCCACCATTATAGGTGGTTAAAATGCACCTGGGTGTGTACTCTTAGCCACTGGACGTTTGTGTGACAAACCCAGAGGTGAAGTGGCCCACTGACCTACTGTCCTGTAGGATAGTAAGCCATTGTACTACGGGGGCACGTTCAATCGGGAATCTCAAAATAATATAATATAAACGGTTGCCATATGGTAATATGGACACACAAATGGACGGAAATCACAAAATAATATATAAATGTTTGCAATGGTAATTGGTAATATGGATACACAGACAGACAAACAAACAGACATACATTCATTTTTATATATATAAACTATATAAATCGATACTCATTGATAATATAATATTGTTGGTGTAATTACAGTTAGAGTTTTGTTATTTTTATGTTAAAAATACTAATTTCTCCTCTGAATTTTTCTGAATACGGGGCCTTCTATAAGTTAATAGGCTTTTATAGGTCCAGTCCACCCCTGGACGTACCAATAGACCTTATACTAATAGACAAAAAATTAGTGTATGAAAAACATGGCAAAATATAGAGGGCTATTTAGAGGGCAATATAGATGATCGTTTACTCATATGCACAGTAGTGCGGGGTAGTACGATAAGATATATAGATTATTGTATTTTATGGTCAAGACAGGCCACATCACTGCGACGTATTTCCACGCTGCTTGTAATGATGTTGTTATACACTGATACACAGATCATGTCTATAAGTCTATTAGTAGAAGGTATATAGAGTATAAACATACCACTATGTAACCGTATACTATTCTTAATATTAGTGTCATAATCATAACAAATTTATTGAGAATCAAATTTTCAAGTAGACCTGTAAAACATTTATAGTTGCGATATATTAATAAAGCTGATGCCCTGAAATGGTGTCTGCAAGTTTATTTTAAATAGCTTAGGACCAAGGACTCACTCAGTCTTTTCTATATAATTTGACTGTAAGAAAGCACTCGGGCTATGAAAAAGTTCAAAATTAAAAACGGCACGTACGACGTACTCGGTAAATCACTCTAAATACCTACGTCCTTTTTAAGAATGTATATATAAATAAAATGTATAAGACTGTATATAATATATATTATTAATTATAATACATATAATGTGTAATTATATAAATGTTATTATTATTATTTATCTCATATTCACCCATTTGACCCATGGTCCAGAAATATTAAATTTAGTTATGCTGTGACCTAATATGACATCATTGCAGAGGTAATTAAATATCACACCCTCCGGGACATCTAAAAAACGCGATTTACTCACCGTAGCCAGACGTGAAATAACTTATGATAATCCATATACCCGCTACTGCCCACGTACACTGATAGATAGTTGAGTACAAGGCATGTTCTAATGGATAATAAGGTCTATTTCTCTCATAGAATACAGTGCCGTAAGACTGAACCCATAAAGTAAACGTGCAAATGGAAAATATTCCGCCGTGAACCAACGTCTGTATATACACGACACACAAAGAAAACGTCAATAGGTATCATAAATCATAATATATAAGTAAAAACCAATACATTTGCCGATAAATGTTTGTAAAATACACGATAACATTCTCTAGGTATTCTAATAATTACTTGTGAAAATTTCACTTTTTTTTCCTTCAGTTTTTCCAGTACAAAGCTCATGGCCAAGGGTCCAAAGAATGGCGTGGCCCGCATGTAACTTGGTCGGTACGACTCATTTAACGATAAAATATTTCTCATGTACAATATTATGTATCTGTAAACAATATAATAATATATTGCATGATAATATGTATTATTATCATGCATGTATAATGTACCGTATTTTTGTATACAATTTTATGATTCAATAATAATATCCTTATATTAGGTGTTGCTTAACCAAAGTTTATCGTTAAAAATTTGTTTTTACTCTATTTCTTATATTAAAATTTTCAAAATATTTGCAGGTATCTATAGTTGTAATAATAATGATAATAGTAATAACGTTGTTCATTCGTTCATCGTTGCAATGGCTTCACTCAATATTGTGATTGGTAACTGCACAACTATACTATATAAAAAAATTATATATATTTGACGTTCAAATATATATAAATATATAATATAGGTACTTATTATATACGTTTCAACGAATTCGGAATAATAGTTTAACCAGCATTGGAAATAGGTACAACAAATCTCGGTTATTCGAATTCACTGCTTGTGCGTTTAAGTGTTCTTTCAATGACTAAAATACTATTAACATACGGTATAGGAAATTTATCCATTCCATCTCTTCCCGTCAAAAGAGTGATTATGAACGGTACGGATATCGACAAACCAATTATTGTGCCAAGCAATGCGATTCCGTATTTTGGGTTTTTCGTGTAAACGTAAACGACAATAGCTCCGATTACGACAAACTGGATATCACACGATAAGTACTAGCTCATTATGAGGCACTGGAATACAAATAAATAGAAATTAATATTTATACAATGATGTTGAATGCCAGTCAGTAATCATCAACTTTTCATCAAGACACTATAGGACGTTGATTGGATGTATTTTAATTTCAAAAACGGATTTCAATTAATTTATGTTAACCTTACGTTTCTTACTTAAATACCGGTAGTCTGCGGTTCAAAATCTTTATATATCGATGGCTAAGAGGCCAAAAGTTGTATGTCCCATACATTACATTTTACAGGAGAGCAGTTTTAAGATTTTAAATTATTCTACACCTAAACATTTGTGTTGTAGATTTTTGTTTTTCAGTGTTGCAACTGATTTATTTGTAAAATATTCTGTAGATTACATAAATTATTACTTTTAGGTCTTAAAATTTGTTTTAAACGTAATTATAATGTTACTTTTAAATTTAAATGGCACTTGTTATGAATGGCAATTATAATATATTTTTACCGTGGACATATAAGGTTTTGATGGACATATTAACAGTTGTTAATTTAATATTAACTCTAATTTATTTATTATATAACAAATTAAAATGTACGTAAGAATAATTTTTTTGATATAAAAAATTCAATTTGTTTATATAATTGCAGTAAAAAAGTAAAAAATATAAAAAATATTGCAATTTTTCATTGAATATAAAAAATAATAAAATAGCATTTTTCATCAAATTTTTAATCAAATAAAACCCGTGTTTAATGATATTTTATACTAATTGAAGATATCATATTATTTAGTGTAATTTAAAATTAAAAATGTTTATTATTTAAAATAATACGTCCGGACATATTCATTTTTTATAAATAGATAAACAAATTCAATATTATCTAAAACATTACACGTCCAAAATTGAATGTATTGTTTTTGACAAAAGTAATAAGTCCGGACTTGTTATATTTGTCCGCTTGATATTTAGATCATGTTAAAATATTTATTGTATGTCTCATTAAATTAGGACTTGTTATATGTGTGCAGTAAAAAAACCTATCTTGCACTAAAAACACAAAAATTAAAGTATAAATAAAACATGTTTTAATTATGATATTGACTTGTAATGTTTTACCGAATCAAAAAGACGACCCAGATAAACCCTATGGACTAATAAAACGATTTTGAGAAAAATTGGACTTACAACTTTTGGCCTCTTAGCCATCGATATATCCTTTCCTTACAATATAATATAATATAAAAGAACGGGCCTTTTTTATGTTCCGAATTTCCAATATTCTTACAACACTATTGAAGTTTTTTCCATTTTTTTTTTGACGGTTGTTTCAATTATCTTCTTGAGTGATCTATTATTTCTATTATTAAATCTGTTGTTACTTTGTTGGTGCCGGTCATTTATTAAGGAGTAAACATTAGACAATTAATTCACATGTTGTATCGGCCTCGCGCGGAATGTGCATATGTGTGAGAATGTAAATCGATATTAGTGTGAGTTAGCTATAATTACATGCGCAGATAAAGATATTTACGCACACGCATGCACAAGTCAGTGATTGACTTCGATGACTATTATTCTGTGCTATTATCTGCTCTATTTTGATGAAAAAAAATGCTTTTAGAGGAAAAACTCTCACGCCTCGTTGATATATCGGATTTTGAACATTTTTTTTTTATCTGAAAGATAAAAAGTTTTTGCAGGTCGGATCAAAGCTTGAATTTTTATTTTACTTTAAATAGTAGTAGAAAAATACGTTTGAAAAAAGAAGAAATATTGTGCATTATTTAAATGCATATTCCAGCTTCTATAATTCTAATTTTCAAAATCGGGCTTTGATCAGACCTACAAAATGTTCTCTACTTTTAAATAATAAAAAAAAATTAACGCAATCTGAATATTCTACAGGGCGTGACAGTTTTTCATGTATGACATGTTTTTTTACCGACCCCCTTGAGAAAATGCAAATCCTCCTGTTTTGTAAGAAGCGATGATTTTGTTCTTCATTTCAGCAACTGAAGTGTAATCCGTTTATATGTTTGAAATATACCTTTAATGTCAGTTTACGAAAAATGATTATACAGTAGAACCTCGATTATCCGTGACTCGATTATCCGTGTTTGCGATTAACCGTGCTCACTCTTCCAAAAATTTAAAAATAAGTATGGACTGTAGATATATATGTAGTTATAATCGAACATTTTATATTACATAATACACGATATCGACAATTATATTAATGACATTTTTGACGATAATAATATGAAGATAAGCAATATTGTACATCGATTTTGACTTCCATGACATTATTGGCTTAAGAAAAATTAGAAGTAAGGAAAATTATTTCAAACCAAAAAAAACAAAGACTGATAACTTCATATTTTAAGCCCTAATAACTTGTTGTAGAAAATTATTGTATGTATACATATTTCTAATTATAATTGAATCAAATTTTTAAAATTTCATTATTATAAAATTGTACCTATGTATTTCTAATTAAAATTAAATAAAAATTTCATTATTATAAAAAGTCTCGATTAACCGTGATTTTCATTTATCCGTGTGACCCCCTCCCCATCATTACCCCGGATAATCGAGGTTCCACTGTATAATGATTTACGCACTCTGTCAAAAATAAAGACTGCCCCAAAATTATAAACTTCCAATTGATATACATTTTGTTACATATAAATAGTTTTAATGGGGGATAGAGTGGCCGAGCGGACTAAGGCTAAGGATTACAACTAAGGTTGTGACGCGCACCGTCGCCGATTCGAGCTCGGCCACGGGCGGCATTTTTCTTCGGGCAGTCACAGTGTCCGGAGAGAGAGGCCACACCATCCCCCACACTGGCATGGCATGGCCTACGGGTGCCCACTTAAAAACTCTGCCAAAACAAACACACACGTGTTACAAACCTACAGTACCCTCCCCCACAGTTCCACAGGCTAATGACCTCGGTTGAAAACCTCAACCCCCCCACACCAAAAAAAAAAAAATAGTAAATACGCGAGAGTTGTATGGAAAACACCGATCACTTTATCTTTTTACTACGAATAGCTAAATTGTATAAATTGCGTTATCGAAAAAATTTTCCTTCAACATTTACTCTACTATTAACAATTAGTTAAATGTAGGTATAGTGTGGCAACTGTGGCAGGTCGGTCCGCGTCGAACGGACGTCCGCGCTAAGCTTGTCGTCGATATGGGTCCGGCGGTGTAGCCCACCGGACCCAGGTCAGCTAAGGGGCGGCGGACAGGGCCAGGGGGGAAACCCAGCAGCCAAAAGTATCCGCGGTGAGCAATAACGGGATAGCGTCTGCGAGTGGACGCCTGTTCGCAGCCCCGCCGTCACATCCAGACCACAGCCCGAGTAGCATTTTCTGGGTTAAACGTCGGTTTTTAAAAACCGAGTTCTAATATCAGTGCTAACACTGTTGATCAATATTCATGGGAAACCCAGATGAGCCAGATATGGTTCACAGAACATTTTTATGCACGGATACTGATCAAATTATTTGTCATAGATTTAGTGTCGGTTTAATAGACACTGAACCGTGCACATATTGTTCTGTTAAACTTAACATTAACTGAACCGTTTACAGTGTTCACACAAAGTTTTTCTACACCGTGTTTAAAAACGCTATATGAACTATACACTTTATATCTTTATCAGTTATTATTAAATACAATAACAACTAATATATATATATAACAATAATATAAATGACGGTAGATATTTATAAATACGAAGCGGCTTTTAATATAATTATTAATTATATATATACATATACAATATAATATCTATATTTATAATTTGTATTATATTTTATTATTATTTGACAACGCGTCGCGCGGGTATGTCACGTGATCTGCCGGTTTTGAGCGCTGTTGTCGACGATACGGTTGCTTACAGCTTTTATTTCATTTCATAAATATGAAAACAATTGTTGTGTCGAACTGTCGAAAGCCGACCTTGTGAGCTGTGATTTTTATAGTATTCGTAAATAAAAATCTTATAGGTACTCTAATACTTTTATACCTTAATATTTTAAAATTGTTAATTGCTAATTATTGATATAGACGTTTTTTCAATTTCCAAGTAGTTGCGGTGTATATTATTATACAATTTAAAATGTAAGTACCTACTATATTATTTGTAATTTATATTTTTTAATAATTATTAGTTTTAGATATTAATTTTGACTATAATACCTATTTTAACACAATTAATTCAATCTAATAATGCAAAATGTTTGTGTGTTGAATATTTATGTGTTGTTAATTACCTATTTTATTTTAATTAGTGTGCAATTTTTAACATATTTATGGTTCTTAATTGTACCTATTGAACTAGTTTTGAATTAATTGGTTAAATAACACAATATAATTAAATATAAAATGTAGGTACATACATTATATTTATACTACAGGCAGTGTTGGGGAAGTTACTGTTTTTTGGTAATTAAATTACATTTCTTTTGAGTTACTCCTCAACACTGACTACAGGACATCAGTATGATAAGTTATATACCTACATAAGTACATAACTATGGGTACATTTTAATTAATGTCTATTATATTATACCTATAGGTAATAATATTTAGTATTATTTATCTTTATGTGTGTTTTGAACCGTTTATTTTATTGTTTAAATATGGTTATAGTATTATAACTTATATAAGTACCATCTTATTTTTAATATACTAGTATTTATTTTTATATTAACAATTTAAAAGATCAGTTTGTTACTTATTATCAAAACAGAAATTATATTTTTTAATAGGTCCAAGTCCACTAGGTATCGTCATAGAAAAAGAGCTGCACTCTCAATATCTTCTTTATTTTCTTCTAGTAGTGATGAATCCTTAGAGAATAATCCAAATCCTCTTATTCCAAATATAATTATACCAGATTCATTGCATGTAAATACGGAAAATACTAATACCATTGAAGTAAACACTTTGTACAATAATGATCTTAATAACTCTTATAATAGTGATGATAACATTCTTAATAGCCTCAGCTCATCTAGCGATGACAACAGTATATTGTCAGATGATGACAAATGTGAAGATGTTGAATTTATAATTGCTAGGTGGGCTTGTAGAAATTCTATCTGTCATTCAGTATTAGATGATTTATTATTTTCATTATCAAAGTGCTCTCAATTTAAAAATTTGCCCAAGGACTCTCGTACATTACTACATACTCCTTCAACTTCTACAGTACTTAAAACAATTGAAGGTGGTTTATATTATCATTTTGGAGTTGTAAATGAAATTGAGTATTTATTCAAGACTCACAAAAATGTGCCTACTGTTTTACAATTGATAGTTGGGGTAGATGGTTTACCTTTAATGAAAAACCCTCCAAGTCAGCTATGGCCTATACTTGGTTATTTTTCAAATGTCCTTGTTGGAAAACCTAAGGTTTTCATTATAGGTGCTTATTATGGTAAATCTAAGCCAATTGATTGTAATGAATATATGCAGGATTTTGTTGATGAACTGTGTACATTAATAAATGTAGGAATTGTTGTTAATAATATACACATTAAAGTTTTATTAAAAGCAATAATTTGTGATGCACCAGCAAAGTCATATATTTTAAATATTCGTGGTCATACTGCCAAAAATTCGTGTTTAAGGTGTTCCTCAATTGGTCAATATGAAAACAACCGTGTTTATTTTCCAGATTTAATTTCTAACTTAAGGACTCATAGTGATTTTGTGGCATGTATTGATACAGAGTTTCATTGCGGTGAAACTGTTGTTTCAAAAATACCTGAGTTTGATATTATAAACAGTACTCCATTTGATTATATGCACAGTGTTTGCATTGGAGTTATGAAAAAAATGTTGCTGTTTTGGACTGGAGGCGTGAAACGACACCACTTAGCTCTTCCAAAAAATTTGTTATTTGTTTTAGATACAAAATTAAACAGTTTAGGACAGTATTTACCTCATGAATTTCAAAGATCTCCAAACGAGAATAGTAGAAAACACCCAATTCATGATGCATCTCGTCTTAAGGCCACAGAACTAAGGCAAATTTTACTTTATACTGGCATGGTTATTTTTCATGATGTAATTAGTAAAGAAGTTTATAATCATTTTTTGGAACTTTGTGTTGCTATAAGAATTCTTTCTATTGATAATATATCTGATGAGTACAATGAATTTTCTAAAAAATTAATTTATCACTTTGTTGCTTCATTTGCCCATATTTATGGAAAGTGTTACATGTCCCATAATATTCATACATTACTTCATTTATCTGATGATGTCAAGAAATTTGGGTCCTTAAATAAATTTTCGGCATTTCCTTTTGAAAGCTATATGCAACCATTAAAAAAAAAAATTAAAAGTGGTGTAAAACCGTTACAGCAACTGGTACGACGCTATACTGAAGAAAAAATACTTTGGGATAGTCGAACATCAAAAACTGAAAATTATAATGTGCCTTTTAACTTTCAATGTAAAAATAAAAATCGTCCATTTACTGATAATAGCTGTGAACCCCAATTTACAGGTTGGAAAATGAAAAATTTTGTTTTAAAATTAAATAAAACTGACAGTTGTATAAAAACTAAAAACGGAGATATAGTACTGATAGAAAATATTGTTACCTCCAAACTGAATAGTGATGATATATTAATAATTGGACGAAAGTTTAATAAGTTAACAAACTTTTTTGATAATCCTTGTTCTTCACGTTTATTAGATATAGAAAGTGCATCTAATCTTAGTCATCTTCAGTCTTGGAAGTTAAGTGATATTAAAGAAAAAATGATGTGTCTTCCATTGACTAATATTAATGTTTTTGTAATTTTGCCTTTACTGCATTTACAATAAATTAACACCTATATTTTATATTTAAAAATTAAATATTTATTATTATGTATATATAAAATTAGAAATTTTGTAAATAATATAGTTACTAATTTATTTTCGTATAGTTAATTTATTCTATAATGTATTATATTGAAAATGGTTTTTGTTATCCTTAAAATCCTTATGTTGAGATTGTTCAGTGTTGTATACCTATGCAAAGGATACTATAGAATAATAGTTGGGTAAATATTTTTTAGATAGTGTTAAAATATGTATATAGATTTTGAACTTTGTAGTAAAATTAATAACAATCAATTTATTATCAGTTCATAAATGATACTTATTTAAAATAAATATATTTCATTTGTTTATATTTTGTATCAAAGTATTGTGGTTTCTTAGGACTTGGTATGTTGTTGTTTTTACTAAGACAAATGAGGTCCAACATGTTCCAAATACATGGTTAGTAAATAAGACAATTTGTTGGTTCCCATACCTCCAAAAAGATCAAAAAGAAATATATTTCTCTATGTCACAAGTTGCTAATATGATATCGAAACATACAGCCCCCAATTCCAAAGATGGTGCAAATTATAAAGTGAAATCAGTTGCAGGACCGTTTGGTAATAAAAATTAACTATATTTTTCTAATAAATATGTCTTAATAATGTTAATAATATATTAGAATAAATTAGTGATGAATTTATATATGTATATATATATGTACTTAAATACTCGCTAATTTTTAGAAAAAGAAAGTCAAGCAAAAAAATTATCCAAAGCTTGGTCCGAACCAGATACGTCAGATGATGGTAGTTATATATCTCCAATAAGATCATCTCCTAAAAAAAGGAAAATAATACCAAAATGTAATCGCCAACTTGAAAAGGAATTTCTGGAACCACCTAAACCACCTACCACACCTATATGTAATATTAATAAATTGTATAACTTAGAAATATATGTATTTAAAAATATTTGTAACTTTTCTCAATGTTATAGCAACTAGATCTAGTACACATTTTGGTTCTGTTTTGTCAGAGACAAATGATGTACTACAAGGCATGAACTCCAGCTCAATCGATGAATATAAAGAAAATAATATGAATAGTATGTATATGTAGTCTTGTACTATGATGACTATTTAGTTATTTGTTGATAATAACAAAATCAATTTTACTTATTAATTTATAAAATATTTTAAACTAATTAGTTTTTTATTGTTACCTATTATATAAATATAGATACTACAGTCATTGGTACCTTAGTTCGAACATTGGGTAGTTCAAATAATGCAACCAGTCCAAAAAACATAGAAAATGTGGAAAAAAGTAAATATATAAATTACACTTATATAATATGTTGGAATTTGGTAAAAGTTTATCAATTAAAAATGTAATTATAAATTACTTAAAATATTATAGATAAACATTCAAGTATAGATGATATTAATGTTAGTCCATTATTACAAGTATCCAATACAATTACAAATGAATTTCAAAATTTGAGCTCAAGCTTTAAGAGTACTCCTAAAGAATATATTGAATCCTGTATGTATCTACCAATATATTTATAAATTATAATTTATGCATTCTTATTTTTAATTAAGTTACATAATGCAACACCTATACTTATCAATTTTAAAAATTATTAGTTACTACCAGATTTACTAGTCCAGCCTGTTCTAGTTATGAACAAAATAAGTCAGATTCAAAGAGTTATTCTAAAGAAACTCATTCTACAAGTAGGTTATAAATACTTATAAGTTATGCATACAATTTATCATAGGTTTTATTAGTTTCAAATAGATAAATAATAAGATCAAATTTATTTTTAAGGTGAACCATATGATGATATTTTATTGACGCCAGCTGAGTATACATCTTTAAATAATGTATTCCAAGAAAATTCTGTTAATAAAGAAGGTATACAATTAAATACTACTTAAGCACTAAGTTCTTATTAAATAACATAAATTGCTTATTTTAAAATTTGTTCTGATATTAAACAATCATTTAGGGGACATTAATGAAATAGCTGAATTTATATGCAACTCTGGTGATGAATGCAATTTTATGATTGACAATAATGTAATTAAAAATGTTGAAAATTCAACTAGTTGTAGTTTGACTGAAAGTGTAAACATAAATGGTTTGTATTCCATTAGGTAAATTGTAGTTGGAAAAATATTATTCAGAATGTTTGTTCTAGATAACTATTGTTGCAAAAATCTGTTAGCCATTAAATCATTGATAGAAAAAAATGAAAAGACAACAAAATCGATGTTAAAACAGATCTTGATACAATTACACATGACAAATACCTCAAACACTAAAATAGTGAATGCCATAAAAAATTTGGACCAAAAAGTACAAATTATTATGAAATCTGATTCTAGAATGAAATCTTTAGCTCTACCTATTCCCACATTACCCGCTGCTTTCATTAATTTACTACCAGCAAAATCCATTGAAGAAGTAGATTTACTAGAATCTCTTTTATCAGATGAGACTGATGGGTTAAAGAATCAAGAAGAATTAGTGAGTATATATTGTTTTTGAATCATATTTTTATGTATTTTAAATATTTACTTAAATAACTTACTTCATGTCTAAAACTTGAACTAAGTATTATGCATCAATATTGTTATAGCTTAAATATCTCTTTAAAATACTTAAAAATATGAGTCATAATTTTTGAAATTTCAGAAAACTTATGTTTATATGAAAGTTGGAAGTATTAATTCCTTTAGTGCAGCAATACGACAAGCAATTGACACATGCTTTATTTATAAAATATTATCTGCCTTCAGTTATAAAGGGAAAACAAAACGAGGTTTTGTTAATTTAAAATTATTCTCCATCATTTATGGTAAGTATTTACATTTATATATATTATAAGTTTAAAAATATTAAGATACTATTAAAATTATTTGTTATAGAAGCTTTGTCTGGTTTTCGAACTGATCCACAGAAAGAAATTACATTCCACAATGTTACAGACAATTACATTAGACATTCTGGCTTTCTAGTCTCAAAAGAAATATCATCTTCAGTGTTGTAATTATTATTTAGTAAATAATTACCTTTATGAATCGTATAAAAAAGTTCAAATTTTTTCTTTTATATTTTATTCTTATATAAAAAAAATGTACCTATTGGGTGCAAGTATTATTATAGTAATTATATATATACCTACTTATAAATGGCTTAGGAAGTACCTAATCTAAATATTATTATTATTATTTTTTTTTTTTTTACCATAATGTGCATTCTTAATTTTGATCAAGTGTTTTATTAAGCTAGGTACATATCTAATTAATTATTATTATTTACTTAATACGGTTTTTTACTTTTATTGTATTATATCAACTATGATTTTTTCTTATTTTATACCATAAACATATATTGTATTTAAATATAATATTGGTTATATAAATAGCTAATATGCCATTGCTACTATATATTTTAACATTTCAAATAATTATGTACTGTTTATATTATGTTCTTTTAGTTATTTTAGTTAGGTTAAGGTGAACCTACTATAATTATGTATTTATAATTTTAAAGACAAAAGCAATTAAAATATTATTAATCTTACTAAACATATTATTATACACATTTTATAATGAATTTAATAAATATTTGTTCCTAATTCATGTTTTTTAGTTTAATTTTATAGTTAAATAATTACCTATTATATAATAATAATGGAACTATGTGGGTGACAAGCAATATATATATATTCTGAAACAACATATAGTACAGCTGGTGAATCTGAAAAACTTTTGTTGAACCCTTTCAATCTGGTTAAAATTATAAGCTAATCAATCTATTTCATAGTCAGGATTTTATTTATTTTTTTTATTGGGGTGTGGGGGGAGAGTAGTAAATGGTCAATCTAGCATAGACATTTTTAAATAAAGGTCTTCATGATAGAGTTGAGGGGAATATAGAATATGAAATTTCATTGCTAATATATATATATACATCTACATGTATATAATATTATATACAGCGTATTTAGGAATAGTTATTGGGAGGGGGGATGAGCCATTGAATGTTACACATAAAAATACTATAAACACGATTTAGTGTCAGGTATATATAGGTAAATTCTTTAATAATAAAAAAAAAGACCAAGGGGGATTTATCCCCCAAATCCCCCCCCCCGTAAATACGCCGCTGATTATATAGTATGCACGGTTACTGTATTAAACATTGAACTGTTATATACTAATTGATAAAACAATGTATGAACCCCGTTGAATCAAAGAAAATTGAACTGTTATTACACAAGAAATTAAACCAAAGGAACACGGAGTATATACAAATTGAGGAGCACTGATGCACGGTTATTACACCGATATCAGCACTCCAAATACACGGTTTAACCTGTATAAAAAATCGGTATTCAAAATCAGAAAAAAACGGTTCACTGAACAGGATTTACACCGTACTCTGCACCAACACATCTTAATATATTAAACACTGACAGCACTGAAAATGCTACTCGGGAGTCCGAATTTTTTTGCATTTTTTTTTCGCATTTTCCGATCTTTTTTCACCGTTTTTCCTGCGCTTTTTTTTTGTACAAGTCGATCGATGACGATTGCAGTAAAAAAAAATTGAACAGATATGGGGGGAGGGGGTCATATATCTCCCCTCTTTGGCGTATTTTAAAAACAAATAACTGTGAATACTTGAAGTGATCACCAAATGTGGTTTTCTATAGTATATTTATTTAATTTTTCTTAAAAAAATGTCCACGCAAAAATACGTAAATATTGTACTATATTATGTAATTAATGCATTTTCAAAACATTTTGTTTAAGCTTAAAGGTTTTTAAACTTAATAAAATAATGTGTGTACGTATGTTCATTGTGTACGTATGTTCATGACGTACCTATGATGTATAGATTATATACATTTGAATAATAAATAATAATTTTTTTTTCATGTACACAATATAATATTATTTTGAAGATAATAATATTATTAGGTACATAATAAGCATAAAAATCCTTCGTCCTAGTTTTTTTTATAAGCATAAAATCTTTACAAAATACTGAAAAATCACCAAAATTTGCTAATTATTTTAAGTTAAATATTCATAAAAAGTTTTTTTTTTTAAATTTAAGATTTGAAAATGTAATACAAGATTACTCATAAGTTAGTCTACCTTTATCAAAGCAAAATGACTATAAGCAAATAAAATAAAACTTTTTTGAACGTTTGAAGTTTATATTTTTACAACATTGGATATTCGCTCGATTTCTCATGTAGTGACTTTGATATTTTGTTGTTACTCAAAAACGAATAACTGTTGACACATGAAAATTTTACTGAGACAATCTTCTATATAAGTCCTTGATACCTATATGGCAGATGGCTATATTATGACTTAACATTTTAAAATTAAAAACGAAATAAATATTGAACTTACTCTTGTTCCAAAAGTAATGAATTGTTATTGGTCGATCTCTTATAATAAACGGACATACAAACCCTTATACGAGCAATTAGTTTTCGTTAGGTACAATGATGAGCTTAAACTCAAATTGAAATAGGTATAAATTTGGTATATTATGAAGATATTATACATACAAATTAATAACAAAAAAATGTAAAAAAAAAAATCTAATATACCTATGGATACACTTAATAGTTAATAATATTATGATCAAAAATAAAGTGATCATTAAATCGCATCAGCCCGACAATTTATGATACAATTGTTGTAAAAGAAAATATGTATAGGATTAAAAGTTTCTGTGCTTCTCAATAGTATATTATCAAGGGCTCTATTCACTCTCCTTTTTAAAACTATTCAGTGAATTATACAAATATGTCTACGAGCGTCGGGACCTCCTCGCATGGTTTTATGAATTATTATTATTATTATTATCATCACCACTATTATTTTTATATCTATACCATACTTCATAATAAATTCATATGCATGTTATATTATATCCTTTATTATTATTTTCATTCCGAGTTTTATGCCGTTTGGCTTTCTTGGCCCTAACTTATATAGGTACATAACAATTATAAGCCGTTAAACCAATGCCTATATAATAATTTATTTTCCCCTTATATATCTCTTCAATTACAAGGTAAATCTACAATGTTTTGGCTTAAAAAATCCTCAGCTCGTAGCCTTGAGGTTGGCGACCTCTCCTAAAATAGGCCGTTTTTTTTAAAATATACCTAAGTCTACACTTGATTACTTCTTACAAGTTGTCCCTATAAATTATAATAGGTACCTATTTGAATTAACACTTACTTTAATATTAATATATCCACCTGATAACGCATGACAGTATGACTGTCAACTGTAAAATAAAATATTTTTTTTATCTAATTAAATACATAGGTATTATAAAATAGGGGCTCGGCCAAACCAGCTAACACTAGAATTATCCAAGATTTCCAAGCCATTTACATACGTTACCTATGTAGTCTTCACAATAAGCTAAAATCGGTACTACCAAACAAACAGCAGCCACATTCTACGCTTGCCTCCACTCGAAAACTGCTGATCATCCCATAGCCTCATCGCTCAACTTCACTCCAACCATCTTCCAGGAAACCCAGCAAGATGCCTCAAACTCAACTGGCCTGGATACCTACTCAATTTCTGACACTTACCTTTTAAGTAAATCACTCAAGCTCATGTGCTTCTAATGTGAAGCGCCTTCAAGTCTTTCATCGTCCTTTCTCGTTATAATTTTACTTATTATGCACCCTATTACAGATTGTAAAAATGTATTTTAATAAACGATTTAAAAAAAAAAATGAGATAGGTGAATAAATGATTTAATAGATTTTATATTATTATTTATTTTTATGGTAAGTAATCGCAGTGGCAGCGCCGTCATCGTTCAAGGATAAGACATTCATTAAAAATAACTGTTAACAAGATAAACCATCGAAGAGCGAAGAAACCACGAAATCCTACTGAGCATTGAGCAACTGTATATCGAAACAAAAAGTCCGTCTTGAACCTAGGCACCTAACGTGTTGATTAAATTATTATTCCCAGTAATGTTGCTGTATTAAATCATTATTACGGACAGATTTTAAGGAGTTCAAAATAGGCAATTTTCAAATTGTATGCATGCGAATCTTGTAAATGTGTGCGTAGTAAATAATCATTAGTGTGTGTTCATAAAATAACAGAACGCTCCCGCACGTACATGTAAAAGTCACCGATTCAGCGTTGCGCGAGTGAACAGTAAATAATTTGTGCTCGTTTGTATGTATTTTTTGTCAATCCTATCAATGGACCTGAGATCGCGATAAAACTTCTGAAAACTGATTTGAATTCGTTAATATTACTTGAGATCGATCAGGTCACATTTTAAGATATTTATTTTAATTTTCGAATAATCAACGTTTAAAATGTTGTACATTTTAAATATTCAAACAAAATTTGTAGGAGTTTAAGAACACAATTTAAAAAAGTGGCCTGACCGATCTCAAGTAGACATATTAACGAATTCAAATCAGTTTTCAGAAGCCTTATCGCGTTATCAGGTATGATGGACAAAATATTGGTACGTTTTGGTTGAAATAATTGTCCGTTTGCAATCCCCTTAAGATCGTATTTTAATATAAAGTTTAACTAAGAAAGAATAAAGAAAGGCTACTATGAAAACATTTAAAACACTCAAGAAACGCCGTTTTAAATTATTATAATATGACCTCACACTAATTATACGGATTGTATTTTCTTATATCTTACCATCAACACACTGAAAATCTCTGCAACATAGAATAGGGAGGAAATGGTATAAAACGACGCAGAATTGTAATACAAGGTTAGGAGGATATTAATGAACATAATATATTCAATGAGTTCTTAATATTAGTATATTACATCAAAAATTATATATTTTATGGCAACACGAAAATTAATAATAAATATAGGTAATATCCGTTTAAATAAATAAATAATTCTATTTACTATACGTTTATAATAGTAGTATTATTATTCTAGTAATTCAACAATATGTACCTACTATTATTATTTTCCCTAATGAATTTATATTTCAAAGTAACCAATAGCTTTTCGTTATTGAAAAAACGTGCAAAACATTAAGTAAAAAATCGATTAAAATCAAACTCTGACATATTTTTTATGCTATAATTCTATATAACAAAACGTGAAGCAGCTGGTATATTATATAATGTGTGTTTACAGAATTAAAAAAAAATCATTTTTAAAGTAAACATTGGAGATGAACTTTTCGGTGAATGGCCGAGTATAATATTATAATTTTAGTCTGAATGGGTATTGGGTATTATACTATTAATTTATATTATTGTCACATTTATGATTTATATGCTCTAGATGCAAATATACAGGTTATCTAAATAATGTCAATTGTTTATTTTTCTTAAATTTTATAAAGCATTTTCAGAGGAGATTTTAAGCATATTAGATTTTTCTTATATAAGCCCAAGGACCGACTCAATTCGCGGAAAATTGAATGATGGAATGGGAATACACATAATATGATATGAGATATATTATATAATATGTGTCATATTATGACGCAGGTCAGATAACAATTGAGAGGTAAATTTTTCAACTGAAAAGTTGCATATTACCCGTTATATACTTATGTACACCAATTGTATCAAACTGGTTTAAGAACATCAAATTAAATATGCTATTATACCTATAGTCATTGGTATTTAGGTGGGTAATTATGTGAATTACAAACGTATGATTATACGTACTTGTGATGTCTTGTAAAAATTATCTATATATTTAAGAGTCCAACAACATGATTTAAACCAAAACGTGAGGCAAATCATTGTGATTTGTTTTTTTAAATACAGAGAATTATAGTTATAGTAGATATATACTTACCTTATAATATTGATGGTATCATACTTTATTTCTGACGTACATAATATATGTATATATTGCGTTATATCAAACGTCATATACTGTTTCGATAAGTCATTGTGAAAATTCAAAAATTGTACATACATAACCTAGCTCAGATTGTATACATATTTTAGGACTATAGAAAATTATTGATTGCTAGTATCTATTTTATAAGCAAAATATGCAAAAGTCGCTTATGCTGTAGTAGGTATAGTGATAGTTGTGGGCATACCTCCGCATTTAAGTAGGTCACTTTTATGGATATGTTAAATTTGAATTCAATGGTAAATCATTGTATAAATAAATAAAAAACGATATTCAGCGAAAAAGACGGGTATCAGCATCTATTTTTGATAATAGTTGTATTCAATACAGGGCTTGAAACCGTTATCGAAATTTTCGGTTAAAAAAAACGTTGTTACCGGTTTTAAACCGGCCCTGTCGTTAGCAGTAACCTATTACCGGTGTACCCGTGATTATTTACCTCGTGGAATTTTATCTCCCTCGGTAAATTTTTAGCAAAGAAATTTTACCGGAGGGGGGAGGGGGGTAAATTTCATTAGATAATATTTACCTCCCAGTAAAATATTCCAGGGGTAAATTATCACTAGCAAATATTTCCTCCAGTAATTTTTTTTTATACTCTTAAAATTTTTTAATAACTAAAGTTAATTTTATAACGATATGTGTGAACAATAATTACTAATTAGGTATTAAAGGTATATTGTTTTAAACAAATTATGTATTTTAAATGTATTGGTAGCTATGTTTTGTAGCTATATGAACTAAATATATTTTTCTATTAATTTGTATGTCTAGTTATTTTAATTATTTTTACTTTTAATTTTGTATTTTTCATTGTTCTGATTATTTTTATTACCTATTAATTTGTATGTTTGATTGTTTTGATTGTTTTTGATTTCTGACTTTTCATAATTAATTGTTTATTTGGATTATTAATTATTAATTATTTTAATATTAGTATGTAACTTATTAAATGACTCTCTTCTTACAATACCTAGTAACTAGTAAGACATTTTATGAAACTTATATTGATTATTATTCCCAACATTTTTTTATCTTTAAACATTGACATTTATACACAATCGGTTATGAACTATTTGACTCTATTGATAAATACATTTATATTGATATAATAATAGGTATACTTATTGATATTATTTATATAATTTAACAGTTTTTTCTTTATTTTATGTAGGTAAACAGCCTATGAGTTCCAATTAACGTGTGAAAAGGTTTTAAAAATAATTATGGCTAATTTGAGAGTTAAATAATTAAACTTAATAAAGTTATTGCGTAGGTACAATAAATTATCGTAACCTGAACAAATTTTCATACAAAACCATTAAAAAAAAATAGAAAATACATGTGTGATATGTACCGAAAATAAAATTAACAGAGGGGGTAATTAATCTCCGTTACACCGGTACTATATTCAATATTACACGGGTTACCGATTAAGTGGTTCAAAAAACTTTCGGTTACCAATAACCGATTGAATATTGGTTTTCTAAAAACAATTGTATTACACCTATGTAGTATGATTTAAGAGTAATTTTAAGAAGTTATTAATTACTAAACTATAATAGAACTACGAGCTTATCATTATTTATGTAGCTAAAATAAACGAAATAATATTATAGTTTATAAGTACCTTACGGTAGTCGGTAACTGATTGATACATATAATTATGTTATTATAACGTTTTATGTTAGGTACTTTTATTTAACTGAAAAATCGTCACGGTAACCGAGAACCGATAACCGGGAATAAAAATGGGTTTAAAGTAATGGTAACCGATTTTAGGTCCCTAATTTTCCGGGAAATTGCTGGTTTTTGGTAAAAACCGGTAACTGGTTTCAAGCCCTTGTATTATTATAAATTATAATATATTATTAAGTGTTTTATTATATTTATATTATTTTAATAGTATTTGTTATTTTCATTATTTGGTGTTGAACTAATTTTATTAAAACATAATTTATTGTAATATTATAATATCATTATATAAGTCAATACCGACGCTATATACCGTAGAATAGTATGAATATGTTCATCATATACCTAGCTAAAAATTTGTCTAAATATTGAAATAACTCCAATCTGCTTAGAAAATATTATTAATTATGTAATTCTGAAAACATTTTAATCCTTCTAGTGCCTACGGTTAACATGCATTGAATTACAACGAAGTACCTACAATTTTTTAAAAATTAAAAAACTAAAAATAGTCTAAAATTTAAAATGTCTGTAAATAGCTCAAAAAGCTTTAATATACATTATACATAATATTACATAAAATTATACTAATATAAATATTTGTTAAATGCTCGTTTAGAATATGATTATACCTTATAATATTAAATACAATTTGTGAATTCATCATGCTATTTTTGATTTTTCGGAATTATGATAGATGGATAAAATGAAAATAAAACAGTTTTTTGCTGTGTTAAACATTTGTGAAACGGAGACAACGCATGCAGGCATAGAGTCCTCTAATATAGTGTATTAGGATAATGAGAGGGGTTATAATATAAATGTAAGTACTCACTTCTGACCGCCCAACTGGTGTGGTTCCGCAAATGTCTGTCATACGTGTCGGATTGGAGCCGGCAAGTGGAGCTTCCGACGTGTCGAACGGTGAAATTGGCCAGTGCCTGGTGAAACAGCTCGGATATCCACGGTCTCGGTAGACCGTCATTGGCAGCCACTGCAAGAATTTGTTCAACTTGCGCGTCGGAAGCCGATCGGGCGACCAACTGCAATAGCGCGAGCAGTCCTACGACGATCGCGGTTGACATATCCATGACGATCTCTATATTTTAAGAAATATATAATTTATCGGTTCTCGACACCGTTCCCCTATATAGTCCCACGCATAGAATGATAAAATCGTGCCTACTGCGGAGACATTTTCTTCTGCCTAATACAACTATGGTGAGAAAAAATGCCGATATTGTAAACATGTAGGCGAACAATAGATATGATAATATTATACCCGCGGTGATGAAATTAAATAATATATTACCAAGAATATTCCGAATAGTGTCCTATACTATTATATCGGAAACTCTCGATGGTACATATACGCTGATTTAGTGGGATGTTTGGATAAAAAAAATGTAAAATGTCGGCGAAAAGCTGCTAAATATAGTGCTGCAGTAATGCGCGACACTTGCGATAATATGACTATTTGGTCGTCGCGCGGTTGTAAAACGTATATATAAGGAAAAAAGTAACATTCGTTATAGATTATCAATGCAACCTCGTATAGATAAGTGGGTGAGCTCGCCGCAAACGTCTGGGGTTGAATTACTTTGATGTTGTTTATAATTAATCAACGCAATTGCACTCGATGAGTTAACCTTGCCAAGATCACCGACATCGGATAACGGCCCGACCATAATATAATATAGGTACTTACGCGTAGGAAGTTTGCGGCAATCCCAGCTTATTATTTGTGACGCTTATTGACGTAAGTACGACGAAGGACCCCCCCCCCCCCTCCAAGTTAATTATTATATTTAATGATTTTTAAATATTTTTATTTTTTCATAGTTATATGTAATTTGAAAACGTATAATTAAAGGCACTATACCTACGTCATAAGTATCTTACGTGATATTATATAGGATGATCCACTGAGCATGCACATTCCCGTTTTTCCTTTAATAAATACATTTTTTTTAAATTTTGGTTTTGGAATTTTTAAACATATACCTAGTCAAAGACTATATTCTCAAATTCTTGAATATTTTTGTGCTACTTAAGTTATGTTCTGTGGTAATACAAACTTCTGTTGTGAAGGTGAATCTTTCTGTATATAGTTACAATTAATTTAATAATTTTTTTCTTTATTCACGATATATACGATGTGGGGGCACAAAAATACTAGTACTACATTATGTATATTTAAGAGTAGGATATATTATAATATACATATTAATATTAATTAATCATGTTAATGAACCAACAATGACATGTAATATGTACATAGTATTTTCATAAAACGTATTGATGTGGTACACATTTTGTATTATATGAATTGAGTATTCACTCATCTTAATGAAAATAAGAGTGAAAGTCAGTTGAAAATAAATCCTATATATTTTTGAATATAACTCGAAGAGTGGAGATATGTAATTTATGCCTAGTTAGTAGTTACTATTAAATATTGTGCACAAGAACATAATAAACTTAAAACCTAACTGTATTTTTAAAAGTAATACAATATGTATAATAATTAACTTGGTGTGATACTGTTGCATAATGTACTTCTATGTACCAATTACCAAGTATGCATAAATAAAAATTATTTCCATTCACTCATTGGGTAACGCTTTAGATTCTAATATATATTTTATATAGCTATTTTTTTTAAACTAATGTAAATGCATACAAATAAATTTGAATGATTGTCGTATATTGCAGACAGTCATCAAAATAATATTATTTTATATATATGTAATATAGGTGGGAATATTTCAAATTGTAAATTATTGACATAGTCTTATAAATGGTCTTATACTCCTCGTCACACAGTGGTTTACAATAGGTCAGGCCAGCGAAGCAATAATGTGCTGAGGCGACAATAATATTTTCTATATAACACCGCCGTACGCGCAGGCACGGCCCCCCGTTGTCGCTGACTGCTGAGTGATTCGGCGAGAACGTAGCTACGACGTGCGTGTGAAACGCCGATCGTAGTACGGGCTAGGCGATCTGAATTTGCTAAGTGTTTTATTTATGTTTGTTTTAATACAATAAAAGTGTTTCCGACCTGAAAACCCGAGTTAAACATTATTTTAGTCATTCTTACGTTCTTACCTTTTATAGGAACAGCGCCGGGATATACGTACTATGTGTCAATGAAGTTTTATTAAACTGAATAGTGCCAAGGTATATGTAATCTTTGAGTCATTTCAACTAGATAGGAACGAACTAAGAATTGACAAGCGCCTACCATCGTACCTCAACGAGTTAACAGTGCCATTCTAATTAACTTTAGAGAGTGACATTAACTAGAGAATACGAAGGTAAGGCGATAGTTGGTTTACCGCGTATTGTCTAATACGGGTGATACCACATAATCTATTGATATTTTTTAATTTTAGTTTTAAATTATAATAATTACCAAATACGTGCTTTGTGATTATATATTAAGTTCCGCGGTGGCGTATAGTGAAGTTTCCGGTTCAATTAAAATATTTTATGCATACCTATTGCATTATATATTATGTATATTATGTAAGGACATACTAAATGTCTCTCTTTTGATAGTCTATTGACTACTCACTATGCATATTGGCTGTATATGAACATTATTTAACAATGAAAATTGGAATTTAATTTTATACTTGCACTGATAACCATCAATCAATGATTATGGTAGTTATGTTTGCATACTGGTGTGTTCTATTTTTATACAAGGATTTTCTATAAACTCGGTTAAATTTCTGAGATGTCCTACTTGGTACTCTTTTTTTGAGGAATTTAACAAAGAGATAATATATTATAGATTGTCTGAACTTGCTTTGATGGCGAACTATCGTAACATTATACCAATAAATATAGATGAGATTTTCAATGTATATATAAAAAAAAAAATATAGAAGAATGAATTTTTACATAGGTACTATTTGTAATAATATAATATAATAAAATATAAAATAATATTGCGCAATCTTTATTTATATTGTTTGTCATCATCCAGACTCCTAAACAAATTCTAGTTGTAGCGGTTATGCTACTGTTAAATTCGCCCATACTTAATATAATTCTTATATAATATTATAATATATTATACACCACGCTGGCTGTATCATACGATTGTATTTTTTTCCTCAATATATTATATTGTTTTATAAGAAAATGGATTGTAAAAAATGGTAATATGTTGCAACAAAAGTTGTTATACCAGCATTTTAACTGATTCTAACAAATCCCAAGTGCAGTAAACGGTGAGCAAAATCGTGAATCGGACACAGCTCAAAAAAAATTAAGCGTCGAATCCTCAGAGAAAATCGTAAAAGAAATTCCAGCGATTCGATTTCAACTTGACCAGCAAAATTCTACGAAACCTGAATAATATAAATTTTGTAGAAAAAATATAATAAGTATAGTAATAATAAAATATAATAATTGTCATTGTACTCGGTATGTTATGTTCTATAGACTAAGTTCACGGCTATATTATGATATACCACACACTCGTATCTACTCGTATTAGTAGGTAATTACTAAAAAATTGGTACCTACAGCTTGTTACCTAGCATCATATTGCACTCATTTTTGTGCGCAATCGTAATGACGTATTTAATGCAAGGTCAGACTTCAGACGCTCATAAAAAATATCTGTGGACTTACTCTCATTTTTTTTTTGAATTTCCATTAATAAGAACTTATGAGCATCTTAGTATTAAGTTTTCAAGTATTTTGACCGAACGAATATTTTTTTATCCACAATAGTTAAAATAAAACTAATAAAAATTAACTAAATTTATCATATACAATAAAAACGATGTACCGTGTGTTCGGATTTTGCGGGACGGTCAAGCGGGGGGAGCGCGCGTACGTTGGCACTAAGCTGCGATTCGCGGTATAATGATATGTACGTACAACACACGCGCACTGTGCACACATCACTTGCGCGTATTATAGTTATAAAATTGTATTCCGCAAAATAATAATATTATCGTATTATACACGTTATGGAGCGAAAACTGAATGACATGTAACAATAATTTTAGTATTGGCAGACGGACGACAGGAATTTATTATTATTATTATTATTTTTGTTATATCGTGTGCGTGCGCGCCGGAACGTTTTGAGTCACCGCTCTGCACCTTATCGCCGGAGGTGTATTCGTGAAACAATCAAAATTCAACGTTATTTTCGCGCGCGTTTCATCTATACCGGCTGGCGTATACGATAATTTATTATTATACAGTGTGTATCTTATGTCATTGTACGCGGGGTTTTTTAACGATTATGGATCGATGACACGGAATTTCAATTTTTTCATAACAATTTCAAAATGTTTAAGCACGCAGGTGTGTATACCGATATCAAAATCAACTTTATTTTTTCAAATGGCAACTTCTATATTTTTAATGGATTCTGGAGAGCTTTTTTTTCTAAATATGTTGATAGTCAAATCATCAGTTTTGGTTGGCTATTTTATTAACTATGACCCTTTAAAGTTTAGTAAAATCTGCATTAATACTTTTAATTGAAATAATTGGTATAGATTTAATTTACAAGAGCTAAATACGTTTTTCTTCTAACTAACTTTTATAACTTGAAATTTGAACAATAAGTTTCCTATATTGGTAGGTATCGCATGCAAAGTATGAATTTAACAGTTGAAATTCTTTAAGAATTATTTAATAATCGTAATTTAAAATAAACTATTTGCAAGATATTTAGATAAGTAGTCAATCTCAATATAGGTTTGTAACCTAACTTAGACATACTTTTAATCTAAGTTAATTTTAGATTTTTAATATTATTTTAACATGAATCAAATGCTATTAGGTACCTATTACCATAGTCCTTAGCTGCCTAATAAAGAATCCGAATTAATGCTATTGTAAAAAAGTATGGTAGGAATTTATGATAGGAAAAGTATGAAATAAAATTTAAAATTTAATTGTCCAAAACTAAAAATAAGAAGGGTTATGAAGTTCAACTCCTAAATTTACACTTTGTATGCGATACCTACCAATAGGTACAACCAATATGGTTCAAATTTCAAGTTTATCTCAATATGAGAAGAGCGCTACAAAACATTGCACTTTTTTCATTACACAATTTTTTTTAACCACCATAGGTACACACATAACTACATAAGGCATTAATATCAACAATGGAATACCATTTACCAATTTACCATTATGACTTAAGCCACCTAATAAAGAATCCAAATTTATGATATTGTAAGAAAAGTAACTGTGAAGTAATTAATTACGATTACCTATCATAACAAATTAAAATAATAATATTGATTTTGATGATTGGTATGTTAAAAAAAAATAATGAACTATGTTTGCCAACAATTTTGTTTATGTTTTTTTTTTTTTTTTGTTGAGTGTCATTAGATTACCGAATAAACTACTTAAGTGTATAAAAAAGGTAGTTATAAGAAAATATGATTTAGCTCTTGTAAATTAAATCTACCAATTATAATACCACTCTGTATATAATATATTTATATCAGAAGATAAACCAATTACCTCCGATACCGTTCCTAGCTACCTATTACATGCCTATACAATGTGATCCTTTTATCATGAAAAACTCATTATTTTATAAAGTGTTAATATTTTTGAAAATATTTTTTTAACAGTTTCAAATTGTTAGAAAAACAATGTTTTTATTAAAAAAAAATCATATTTTTAAATATTTTTTATTCCTATAGTTTTTTAAGTTTTTACTTTTTTGAATGACAACATATAGTTTTAATTTCATATGCCGAAGCAGAATATTTTTCTAGTATTTTGATACTTCACCCTGTGATTTTTCATGGGCCAAATGGCTCTATATGCCTCAATCGTATTATCCATATATATTATTATGTATATGTATGTGTATAAATATATGTGTATATAAGGCTTCTAGTATATTGTTTCAAAGGTAGATGAAAAAAATTAAAAATCCAGTCACAATTTTTTTTTATAAGCATCTTAAGTTCAAATCTTGAAAATACGTAAAAATGACGAAAATTTGCAAATTATTTTGAGTTAGAAATACATGAAAAATTTTCTTTTTAAATCTAAGAATTTAATATATAATACAAGATTCTTTATAAGTTTGTCACCTTTATCAAAAAAAAAAAATGTCTACAAGAAAGTCAAATTAAATTTTAATGAGCGTTTGAAATTCATATTTTTACAACATATGATATTCACTTGATTTCTCATGTAACGATTTTCTTATTTTGTTGCAATTAAAAAACTAATGACTGTAGATATTAGAAAATTTCACTGAATGTTTATATTATCATTTTCCATACACGATAAAAATATGAAAATAATTTGACTCTTTTTGAACTGTTTACGGACTTTATCAGATTTAAATTTTTTTAGTTTTTTTATCTATAAATATCAATAAAATATTATTTGTTGAGTAAAAAAGCGTGAAAATTTAATGCAAGGCTCCTGATATATCGTTACATTAGCAGTTGAAAAAATTAAAAATACATAGGCATAATTTTTTTTTATAAGCATTTAAAGTTCAAATTTTGACTGCTTACTAATTACATCGTACGTGTAGTGATTACGAACTACAAATAGGTAAGTATAAGTATAAGTATAAGTGCGTACAACCAACAAATTATGAAAATATGGAATTATCGACTTTAATATTTTAACTATTTACCTACTATGAACATTACAATACACTTTTTAAATAATAATATAAGCATAATAAGAAAAAGATAGAAGTCTCTAAGAATAACAAACTTTAAATTACAAAAAAATACTTAAACCCTTTATTTTTCATTTTAATAATATAATGTAGGTAAACAAAATCATAAAAACTAGAACTTCAGGTCTTTAAAAAAATTGCTCAAACTCTTTTCAAACAAAATATTGATAACATAGATAGTATCTACACGGCCATACATTGAATTCGTATATATCTATATTATATTTCCCTATGTAACATAAAATAATTTTTCAATTAATGAAGAAAAAAACTGTAAAAAAGTTTGTAGTTATTACAAGGCCATTCCACACTAGCATTTCGTACTACACACAATTTTAGTCACAGGTCTACGGTGTTTAGAGAGATACTTTTTGCCGTGCGAATCGACGGTGTGTTTTATATTGTACTTATTATTATAATAATTATTATTGTCGTGGCGCAAATCGTCAGCGGCTTTTTATTATTATTGTTTTTTTTTTGCCGAGGCGCGAATCGCCCCTATCTTATTATAATTGTTATTTGCCGTGGCGCAAATTGCCATTTATAACTATTGTAATATTATCATCGCAATGCGCGAGTCGTCATATTATTATAACTAGGTATGGTTTGGGACTTGTTGCACTTAAAATTATCGAAATATGCAGTCAAAATCGTCAAAACATGCAGCTATTTTTTTTATTTTAAGTTTATTAAAATTATAAAAATATAATATATTATCAAAAAAAAAATTTTGTCTAACTAAGTTTGAATTTATATTTGTTTGAAGATAAGTCTGTATGAGTATAGGACTCATTAGGATTTACCACAACTACCTATACAATTGTCGTTATTGTCGATAAAAAGGTTGATTATTAAGCGATAAAGAGACTACAGCAAACAGACGTATACCTATGCGTTAGATACGACTGACTACGACCAACCAATTATGATTTTTCCAAACAATTGTACGTTTATAAAAATATAAAAATGCGATATACAAATATGCTAAAAATTGCTCAAATATGCACTTTTATCAACATAATATGACGAAATATGTTGATAAAATATATAAATATGCAAACTCAAACTTAGTATTTAATTTCGCAATTTCATAAAACAAATTTATAACTCACCTAGAATATTATCTACGACCATTACAAAAAAACATACAAATGCATCAAGTCCCGAACCATAGACTCTTTGAATTTATATCGTATGTTTATTTTATCAATTCTTATACTTGATAAAATTTTCAAAATATTTTGACTTGTTTTGAGTTGTTTACAGACAATTTCAAAATTAAATTTTATATTATTTTTCTAGAAATTTCAATGAAATTTTATTTGTTGGGTCAAAAATTGTGAACATTTAATACAAGGTACCTGATATGTGTTTACAATAGCAGTTGAAAAATATTAAAATACACATTTTTTTGTAAGCATTTAAAGTTCGAATTTTGACACATTTTTGATATTTGAAATTTAAAAAAAATTTAAAGATCCTAGTGTACAGTAGAGTGACACCCACTTTCCCACCATTTGTTATATTGTTTTGTTTAATGTAGGTATGGAAATATTAGTTCATTACATTTTAATTGAACTCAACTCATCTGCATCCAAGCTGATTGCTATAATAGGATGAGTTTGCCACTTGTAACTATATTTTTTTATTTTACTTGTACCTATACATTTTGTTGTTCAATTAACCAGCTAGGGCTTGAAATCGCTTTTAAATATCGAAAAAAATCTTTAAAAATCATCAAATAAATTAAAATAAACTGATATCAAAATCAAATATTTTTTTTAATGATATTCAAAATGTATATTGAAATCGAAAAAAATTTGAAACTATAATTTTTAGGTACCTACCTAGGTAAAATAATTTTTTTAATTATTATAAATTACCTACAAATTGATTTAAAATTCAACGATAGCCGATAAGCGGATTATGTTGATCATAGGTACTATGTAGGTAATAATCTATGTAATAACTAATAATAAATAATTAATGCTTCGTTTTCTTAGAACTGTTTCGCAGCTGCGCAAACGATGACAGGTTTTTCGTAATTGGTTTCATCGTTAATCTCAAAATTAAAATCGTAAAAATGTAAAATCGATGTATACCTATTTTAATTTGGAAAAAAAAGAAAAATTATGTTCAAATTCTAATTAAAAATCATGCTTAATACCTACCTACAATTAAATCGATATGGCACAACAACATAAAAATCATAAATTTATAAAATCAATATACCTACCTACTATTTTTAATTTAAATCAGAAAAAACAAATATGGATACCTACGCGAAATTAAAATTAAATTTTTCGTTTTGATTTCAAGCCCTGCAATAAACTTTTAGTTATTATTATTAAAAACAATATTAATGAAGTAGGTACTCACGCCTCTCTGTGATAGTTTCTATTTTCTTTATAAGTACTTTGACATCTCGTGGCACTACATGTCTTTTGCACTGTATATCTATACTCATCAGTCGGACATATTTTTCGAAGAGCCAGCCATGTCCGTTAAATACGATGAAAGTAATTATTTTTTTTTTGTATTTTTAAGCTTAAATTAAGTAAATGCTTATTTTACGTACTTTTTTGCTATAAAATCTGAACCCTAATTATGTGTTTACACACTATTTTGATTATAAATTTTATCAACTATCAACTATCAACCGCAGCTCTTTAGAATAAGATTCTCGTACATAAATTATATTTATCGTCGTACATAGTGATTGGAAAATTCCCGGGAATATCCCGGGAATATTATAAGATTTTTAAATATTGATCATAAATTTCAGTTTTAAATTAAACTTATGGTTGTAAATGATCCAAATGACAGCTCTTTATTGATATTATGTCAGTTTAGATATTTATTCTTTATAAAAAAGTTATTAAGTAACAATAATTTAATTTTTTTAAATATGTACAATGGTCAATGATCACAAAATAAACGATTTAACTTTCATTTATCTATATTGAAAAAATAAAAATAAACATTATACTGAAATTGAAATACTGAATAACTTTTACTTAAACATATAATGAACAACATATATTTATATATAACTATAGGTACTTTAGTCTCTTTATTAATAAAAATAAAAGCAAAACTGACGTATAAATTCTCCAGCCCCCCCCCCCATATCGAATTTCAAACTTTTTTTTGTTTAAATATTTAGTGTAATTAGCGTGACTGGTTTTGAAATTTGCGTGGCACTAGGTCAGGTTTAAAAATGTAAACAAAGTGGGGGGGGGGGAGGGGGGGCTGTAAAAACGTTTCTCCTCATCCGAATTTTGAACTTTTTTTTTTTATTTAAAATATATTTACAATCTATTCAACAATTTAGTACAATAAGTAATTTAGATATAGTATTTACATATCGAGAATAACAGATGGGGGAGGGCACTCAGTAGTGCCACCCGACGGATTAAGTTTAAGATTAAATCAAAACTAAACAGCCGACGCGGTGGCATGTGATAACGGGCTTTATAATCTGCATATTACATAACAATAATAAATTCACAATAAACATTTAATACAAATTATAATAATAAAGACTGTGTGCGTGTATGTGTGTGCCGGTCGGTGGCAGAGCCTACTCATATTGTCGCGGCGGCGACAATAGTCTTTGTCTTCATCTGGAGTAAAGTCGAATGTCTTCTTTGTGTATAGGTCCACCATATGTGTTAAAACAGCACATGTGCTTCTGACCATAGCATATATATTGATGGTGCAATGGCCAAATATCTTCACTTTTGTTGAAATTGTGGTTACAACAATATTATAAAATGCATATTATTTGCTTGTGTTTAACCGACATTACGATTTAATCACTATAATTTTTAACATTATTAATTTATTTTAACGTCGTAAGCCAATATGATAAATAGTTACAAATGCTGTAAGCCATATTATGAAAACGTAAGCCTCAAAATTTTGATTTTGATTATGCTACATTGTTGTTACCCACATACAAATGTTATTGTAGTAAGCAAGTTACTACTTAACAATAAAACAAATTACACAGGTACATAATTATACTATACTATAATTTAGATACTGTAATTCGGCATAATATATCGGATAATAGAAACGGAAATAAGGGTTCTTTCTGTTTAGTAAATAATATTACATTATTATTTCTTGTTAAGAAACGCACTGAACAATATAATTGCTCTGTATACCACAATGTACAAAAGTTAAAAATATGAAATAGTAGAATGATTATTTTTAGTACAACGCTGTACGTGACGATATTCAATATGAAAAATATTAAAAATGATTATCTCAAATCGAATACACAGAATTATACTGGAAGTCATAAAAGGCGTGGGGTGGAACGATGTTCACACAAACCACACCCGTGAGCCGAGATACAGTATCTATAGGCAAGGGGTACGGGGAACTTCATATAAAAGGGAGCCCGAATCGGCCTGTTTTCAGACGTGTACTACCACCCATTAGTGCAAGCACCTTCACGCCACTCTGTACAACATTATTTTGGACTTAGAAAATTATCGAACAATATAATAAAATTCACAATAAACAACATCTGTCTTTTATTTATTCAACAACCACGACTTCAACATCAAATAAAGTGTCTGCGACGTGCATCTATAATATCTTGGCAGTCACTTATCTACTATTAGCACTACGATAGTAGGTACCAAGCTCCCGAGTATATAACACTGGCGCAGTCGAAAAAAGGAGGTTCAAGAAGTTAAAGACGAGGCGAGCAGTCGAAGCGGCGGATTTAAATTTCCAAAGGCGAGTCTAGCAGTCAAGGCGGCTACATTCAACTTCGGAGATCCAGTACCGACGCAGCGGCTACACCACGTCAGCAGCTCCACGGAGGTAACAGTTAAGGTCTGATCAACCAAGGCGACTCCGGAATCAACGAACAATTCAAGACGGGCCAGCAGACAATCAAGGAAAATGAACACAGCAGTGGCCACAACGTTGTTGTGAGTATATTAATTAAGTGAAGATAGATAATTAAATTAAAATTGTATAGCTTGAAGTGCACGTCTCACGTTGATACATATATTTCAGCGTTTATTTTATACTCGGTGGTGGTGTAAAATATTAGGGAAAAATATTCGAATAAAAATAAATAAAAAAAAAAAAATATAGGAAACAAGCTTGGGAAGAACTATATACGTATTTTATGATAGACAGCTGTAGACTGATCTAGGATTTTTATGGTAAATAGACGGCAAGGACCGATCTAAGATTTTTTGTGATAGGCAGCAGGGACTGACCTAAGTATTTTATGGTATTTTGTGATAGACAGCGGAGACTGATCTAATAAATTAAAGTAGACGGCGATAGGCTGATCTAGGAAATTGATGCACGCGCGTAGCATTTTTGAATTATTTATGAGAATAGTTGATTAAAGTGAAATATTGAATTTTGAATTGAAATATAGAATATAATTGTTGAAAGAAGTTAATTGATATATATTGAAGAAAAGAGATTTTGAATTAAAAGGCAGTAGATGACCTTGTTAAAGTAATTGACGTCAAATTTTGAAAAGTTTTGAAAAAAAAAAAGAAGGAATTAATTATAGGGGCGCCCTAGGATAAGAAATAGTATAACGTTACTAAGAATAAGTTGATAGAATAATTATTAGAAATCAAAATAAATTGTTAGTATTTAGAAGATTAAATGGTAAAGCGCGTAAATTAGGAAATTAAATCATTTAGGAAAAAATTAGTAATAAGGAAAATAAGGGATAGGAAGTCGAATATTATTGGAGGGATTTACGGAGTAATTAACCGGGAATTTTTTTGTTATAATATTCGAGCGTAGTACGAGCGCGTACGCATAAAAACATCGCGGAACAGCGCGAGAGAAACGGGTGAGGGGATACCGTATCGAAATTTAACACGCCTAACATAGGCGGTCGAACGTTTTACGTGTTATTAGATAGGTACTCATCCATATCCAACGTACGACGCGCGTTTACGTAATTTCTTTTTATTATTTGTGCATGATAGTTATTTTATAAGTAATAATTTTTACGTATTATTAATTTTGGTGAAGGTAGTTACGTATTATTAGTTTATAAATCAATAATAGTATATACATGTAGAGTAAATACTGTTGGTAATTACTCACGTGGATAGGATATTAATAAATTTAGTAGATATAATTTAGTAAAAATTATATATATGTAATGTTTAGATAAATATATGTCAGAATCCGATAGTTCAGATATTGACACTAGTTCTGCGGACAGTTCAATAAAAGTTGAAAATTATAAATCTAGGAAAGAATTAAAAGAGGCAATTTTAAAAGACGCTGTAAAGAAAGAATTTTTAGAACAAACTATGAAACACATAGTTAAAACTGAAAAAACTAGTAAAGAAAAGTTAGTAAGAACACATAGTTTAATAGAACAGATAGGTACCACGCCACGAAAACAAACCGTAGGTCGTTTAGGTACTAGGTCAGACTCAAGCGTAATTCACGTGCAGTTAGAGTCAGTGGTTAAGAAAAAAATGAGTAAAATGGATTTAGATAAAGCAATTGCTATGATACCTATTTGCACGGGCAAAAAGGACGTAGCCGAATTTATAAATATTTCTGAAATCACAATTAAGGAGACAACGGAAGCAGATACACCGATATTATTAAAAATAATTACTTCTAAGTTAACAGGAAATGCGTTAGAAGTAACAAAATATCGAAATTTAGAAACATGGGGAGCAATAAAAACAATATTAGAGGGGGCAATCGAACAAAAAGTATCGGAGAGGGCCCTATCAATAGCTTTAAACACGGCACGTATGGCCGAGGGAGAAAGTGTGGCAAAATTCGCTAGTAGAATCGAAGAGTTATATTATAAACTCTGCGCGGCAAGTACGGTAGGTCTATCTCGGGCCGAGGCAAATATAGTGAAAAAACAAACAAAGAAACAGGCAATGATCATATTTATGACAGGGTTACCTCATCACCTATATACAGTACTGAAAAGTCGAAATCCCAGTACATTGGAACAATGTTTCAAAACGGCGATCGATGAGATGCTCGAATATGAGTCAAAAGTAGAAATGGATAAATTGCAGAGACAAATTGGTAATGGAAAACAGGCAGACGTCAATAACGAGGAAAAACGACAAAATGGTGGTAATACAAATAACGCAGTTAATCGCGAAGGAAACAGTAATTCAAATCAAAGCAATAGAAATAATAATTTCAACGGGTATAACAACAGATATGTTAACCACAACAACCGCAATAATTATGGGAATAACAATCAGAGCGGCTATGGCTCACACACGGTTAATCGCGGCGGTTATCGAGGCGGAAACGGCTATGGACGGAGTTTCAATGGCAATAATGTACAACAAAATAATTTTAACCGAGGCACCGGATGCTACACTTGTGGTAGATCTAATCACATAGCACGAGATTGCTGGAGCAATCGACCTAATGCGCAACAAAATACGTATAACAATAATCGTGTAAACGGCACGCGCCATGCGAACAACAACAATAATGTTCGTAGGGACAATAACAATACTCAGGGTGTACTTTGCAGTTACTGCAATAAGATAGGTCATGAAATCTCAAACTGTTATACAAAACAGAAAAACGAAAGAAGCACGTCGGGAAACGCCAATGGACCATCACCAGTGGGAGTCAGATTGGTCCAAGAAATAGTTCAAGACCCACACACAGGATTTTCCACATCACAGCAAAATTAATAGACAACCACATTACTTTAGAATCACCCAGTTTTAATAAGAATCAAATTAAATTATTAAATGATACTGGAGTGGATCTAAATATAATTAAAATTAATGGATTAAAAGGAAACACTGAAATTAACGAAAACGAAAAAATCTATTTGAAAGGCATCAATGAAAAAATAGTTTCTACAATAGGAAAAACAGAAATAGAATTAATAATTAATAATGAAGCATTCGAAACACAATTTTATGTTGTAAACAATATTTTTCCGATTCTGGCAGACGGAATTATTGGTAATAAATTTCTAATAGATAATCATGCAGTAATAGACGTCGCTAATAACACGCTAACAATAAATAATAATAAAACCGGAAGCGATAGTGATATCTGTTTTACATTAAAACCGCGCTCAGAAACAATAGTACAAATCGATATACCCGATAAAGAAATAAAAATAATAAAAATATTTTAATTAATAAACAAGAATTAATACCGGGCGTATATTGCGCGAATATTTACAATACAGTCAAAAACAACAAAACTACTATAAGCATATTAAATATATCTGAAATGACGCAGGAAATAAATGTAGGTCAAGTTCGTAATATTTCATACGACACGGATGTTTTGACAGATAGCGTACGGTGTATAAACACAATTGATACTGAACGCTCGCATCGGGTCAGGGCGTTGATACGTACTGATCATCTCCAAGTTCACGAATATAATTCGATAGTAAAAATATGTGAACATTACGCGGACATTTTCTATTTAGAAGGGGATAATCTTACGTGTACTACGGCAGCAGAACACGTAATAAAAGTTCCTAAGGATTTGAAACCGATTTATAAAAAACCATACCGTTTACCGTTTTCACAACAACCGGAGATAGAAAAACAAATAGGTCAAATGATGAAAGATGAAATCAGTACGAAAATAGAATAGAATAAAATCGATTTAATACTAGTCTTGATCATGTAATAAAACTTGAATACAATAGTTTATTGTTGGTCTGGGCCTGTAGTAAAATGATATATACTAATTACAGTATAGGGATAGTAATATTAACTAGACATAAAATATAATAATATAGTGATTAATGGAAAATATATATATAGAAGCAAACGTAAACGTAGAATGAATGAAAAAAAAAAAAAAAGAAAGTTAGGAACATATTAGCATATATTGGCGTAATTAACATGGTGATGGAATAAGAAATATATTAATCTAACTTGTTTAAAATATAATTAACATGGTAATGGAAAAATAAAATATAGTAAACACCACTATTTTATCATATATATATATTGCACGAAAAAAAAAATATATTGTAATAGATAAAGTGCTTGAACTAATGGAGGAAGTTTGAGTTAATTTTTCTCATTTTAGACGATAATAATCAACTTTTAAAGGGGGAGATGTAGTAAGCAAGTTACTACTTAATAATAAAACAAATCCCACGGGTACATAATTATACTATACTATAATTTAGATACTGTAATTCGGCATATATCGGATAATAGAAACGGAAATAAGGGTTCTTTCTGTTTAGTAAATAATATTAAATTATTATTTCTTGTTAAGAAACGCACTGAACAATATGATTGCTCTGTATACCACAATGTACAAAAGTTAAAAATATGAAACAGTAGAATGATTATTTTTAGTACAACGCTGTACGTGACGATATTCAATATGAAAAATATTAAAAATGATTATCTCAAATCGAATACACAGAATTATACTGGAAGTCATAAAAGGCGTGGGGTGGAACGATGTTCACACAAACCACATCCGTGAGCCGAGATACAGTATCTATAGGCAAGGGGTACGGGGAACTTCATATAAAAGGGAGCCCGAATCGGCCTGTTTTCAGACGTGTACTACCACCCATTAGTGCAAGCACCTTCACGCCACTCTGTACAACATTATTTTGGACTTAGAAAATTATCGAACAATATAATAAAATTCACAATAAACAACATCTGTCTTTTATTTATTCAACAACCACGACTTCAACATCAAATAAAGTGTCTGCGACCTGCATCTATAATATCTTGGCAGCCACTTATTTACTATTAGCACTACGATAGTAGGTACCAAGATCTCGAGTATATAACACTGGCGCAGTCGAAAAAAGGAGGTTCAAGAAGTTAAAGACGAGGCGAGCAGTCGAAGCGGCGGATTTAAATTTCCAAAGGCGAGTCTAGCAGTCAAGGCGGCTACATTCAACTTCGGAGATCCAGTACCGACGCAGCGGCTACACCACGTCAGCAGCTCCACGGAGGTAACAGTTAAGGTCTGATCAACCAAGGCGACTCCGGAATCAACGAACAATTCAAGACGGGCCAGCAGACAATCAAGGAAAATGAACACAGCAGTGGCCACAACGTTGTTGTGAGTATATTAATTAAGTGAAGATAGATAATTAAATTAAAATTGTATAGCTTGAAGTGCACGTCTCACGTTGATACATATATTTCAGCGTTTATTTTATACTCGGTGGTGGTGTAAAATATTAGGGAAAAATATTCGAATAAAATTAAATAAAAAAAAAAAAATATAGGAAACAAGCTTGGGAAGAACTATATACGTATTTTATGATAGACAGCTGTAGACTGATCTAGGATTTATATGGTAAATAGACGGCAAGGACCGATCTAAGATTTTTTGTGATAGGCAGCAGGGACTGACCTAAGTATTTTATGGTATTTTGTGATAGACAGCGGAGACTGATCTAATAAATTAAAGTAGACGGCGATAGGCTGATCTAGGAAATTGATGCACGCGCGTAGCATTTTTGAATTATATATGAGAATAGTTGATTAAAGTGAAATATTGAATTTTGAATTGAAATATAGAATATAATTGTTGAAAGAAGTTAATTGATATATATTGAAGAAAAGAGATTTTGAATTAAAAGGCAGTAGATGACCTTGTTAATGTAATTGACGTCAAATTTTGAAAAGTTTTGAAAAAAAAAAAAGAAGGAATTAATTATAGGGGCGCCCTAGGATAAGAAATAGTATAACGTTACTAAGAATAAGTTGATAGAATAATTATTAAAAATCAAAATAAATTGTTAGTATTTAGAAGATTAAATGGTAAAGCGCGTAAATTAGGAAATTAAATCATTTAGGAAAAAATTAGTAATAAGAAAAATAAGGGATAGGAAGTCGAATATTATTGGAGGGATTTACGGAGTAATTAACCGGGAATTTTTTTGTTATAATATTCGAGCGTAGTACGAGCGCGTACGCATAAAAACATCGTGGAACAGTGCGTGAGAAACGGGTGAGGGGATACCGTATCGAAATTTAACACGCCTAACATAGGCGGTCGAACGTTTTACGTGTTATTAGATAGGTACTCATCCATATCCAACGTACGACGCGCGTTTACGTAATTTCTTTTTATTATTTGTGCATGATAGTTATTTTATAAGTAATAATTTTTACGTATTATTAATTTTGGTGAAGGTAGTTACGTATTATTAGTTTATAAATCAATAATAGTATATACATGTAGAGTAAATACTGTTGGTAATTACTCACGCGGATAGGATATTAATAAATTTAGTAGATATAATTTAGTAAAAATTATATATATGTAATGTTTAGATAAATATATGTCAGAATCCGATAGTTCAGATATTGACACTAGTTCTGCGGACAGTTCAATAAAAGTTGAAAAATATAAATCTAGGAAAGAATTAAAAGAGGCAATTTTAAAAGACGCTGTAAAGAAAGAATTTTTAGAACAAACTAGGAAACACATAGTTAAAACTGAAAAAACTAGTAAAGAAAAGTTAGTAAGAACACATAGTTTAACAGAACAGATAGGTACCACGCCACGAAAACAAACCGTAGGTCGTTTAGGTACTAGGTCAGACTCAAGCGTAATTCACGTGCAGCTAGAGTCAGTGGTTAAGAAAAAAATGAGTAAAACGGATTTAGATAAAGCAATTGCTATGATACCTATTTGCACGGGCAAAAAGGACGTAGCCGAATTTATAAATATTTCTGAAATCGCAATTAAGGAGACAACGGAAGCAGATACACCGATATTATTAAAAATAATTACTTCTAAGTTAACAGGAAATGCGTTAGAAGTAACAAAATATCGAAATTTAGAAACATGGGGAGCAATAAAAACAATATTAGAGGGGGCATTCGAACAAAAAGTATCGGAGAGGGCCCTATCAATAGCTTTAAACACGGCACGTATGGCCGAGGGAGACAGTGTGGCAAAATTCGCTAGTAGAATCGAAGAGTTATATTATAAACTCTGCGCGGCAAGTACGGTAGGTCTATCTCGGGCCGAGGCAGATATAGTGAAAAAACAAACAAAGAAACAGGCAATGATCATATTTATGACAGGGTTACCTCATCACCTATATACAGTACTGAAAAGTCGAAATCCCAGTACATTGGAACAATGTTTCAAAACGGCGATAGATGAGATGCTCTAATATGAGTCAAAAGTAGAAATGGATAAATATTGCAGAGACAAATTGGTAATGGAAAACAGGCAGACGTCAATAACGAGGAAAAACGACAAAATGGTGGTAATACAAATAACGTAGTTAATCGCGGAGGAAACAGTAATTCAAATCAAAGCAATAGAAATAATAATTTCAACGGGTATAACAACAGATATGTTAACCACAACAACCGCAATAATTATGGGAATAACAATCAGAGCGGCTATGGCTCACACACGGTTAATCGCGGCGGTTATCGAGGCGGAAACGGCTATGGACGGAGTTTCAATGGCAATAATGTACAACAAAATAATTTTAACCGAGGCACCGGATGCTACACTTGTGGTAGATCTAATCACATAGCACGAGATTGCTGGAGCAATCGACCTAATGCGCAACAAAATACGTATAACAATAATCGTGTAAACGGCACGCGCCATGCAAACAACATGTTCGTAGGGACAATAACAATACTCAGGGTGTACTTTGCAGTTACTGCAATAAGATAGGTCATGAAATTTCAAACTGTTATACAAAACAGAAAAACGAAAGAAGCACGTCGGGAAACGCCAACGGACCATCACCAGTGGGAGTCAGATTGGTCCAAGAAATAGTTCAAGACCCACACACAGGATTTTCCATATCACAGCAAAATTAATAGACAACCACATTACTTTAGAATCATCCAGTTTTAATAAGAATCAAATTAAATTATTAGTCGATACTGGAGCGGATCTAAATATAATTAAAATTAATGGATTAAAAGGAAACACTGAAATTAACGAAAACGAAAAAATCTATTTGAAAGGCATCAATGAAAAAATAGTTTCTACAATAGGAAAAACAGAAATAGAATTAATAATTAATAATGAAGCATTCGAAACACAATTTTATGTTGTAAACAATATTTTTCCGATTCTGGCAGACGGAATTATTGGTAATAAATTTCTAATAGATAATCATGCAGTAATAGACGTCGCTAATAACACGCTAACAATAAATAATAATAAAACCGGAAGCGATAGTGATATCTGTTTTACATTAAAACCGCGCTCAGAAACAATAGTACAAATCGATATACCCGATAAAGAAATAAAAATAATAAAAATATTTTAATTAATAAACAAGAATTAATACCGGGCGTATATTGCGCGAATATTTACAATACAGTCAAAAACAACAAAACTACTATAAGCATATTAAATATATCTGAAATGACGCAGGAAATAAATGTAGGTCAAGTTCGTAATATTTCATACGACACGGATGTTTTGACAGATAGCGTACGGTGTATAAACACAATTGATACTGAACGCTCGCATCGGGTCAGGGCGTTGATACGTACTGATCATCTTCAAGTTCACGAATATAATTCGATAGTAAAAATATGTGAACATTACGCGGACATTTTCTATTTAGAAGGGGATAATCTTACGTGTACTACGGCAGCAGAACACGTAATAAAAGTTCCTAAGGATTTGAAACCGATTTATAAAAAACCATACCGTTTACCGTTTTCACAACAACCGGAGATAGAAAAACAAATAGGTCAAATGATGAAAGATGAAATCAGTACGAAAATAGAATAGAATAAAATCGATTTAATACTAGTCTTGATCATGTAATAAAACTTGAATACAATAGTTTATTGTTGGTCTGGGCCTGTAGTAAAAAGATATATACTAATTACAGTATAGGGATAGTAATATTAACTAGACATAAAATATAATAATATAGCGATTAATGGAAAATATATATATAGAAGCAAACGTAAACGTAGAATGAATGAAAAAAAAAAAAAAAAGAAAGTTAGGAACATATTAGCATATATTGGCGTAATTAACATGGTGATGGAATAAGAAATATATTAATCTAACTTATTTAAAATATAATTAATATGGTAATGGAAAAATAAAATATAGTAAACACCACTATTTTATCATATATATATATTGCACGAAAAAAAAAATTTATTGTAATAGATTTTAAGAATTCATGATATATTAAAGTATTTTTACACATATTATATTAACACTAAGATAAGATTATTGATGTAAACAAAAACACAAAAAAAAAAAGAATATATTGTTAATCACATAAGATACTAACCTAGATAATAAGCAAAATATATACTGTAATATTGTGGATTATAATCTGTATTCTGTCAATAATAATTAATATGGTGAAATGTACCATATAATTATAATCATGTATTTAATGTAAAACATAACATGTAAACATGTAATAATTGAATGTAATGTAATAATTGATATATGTAAAATTTGTAATCATAGGAAAGTGCTTGAACTAATGGAGGAAGTTTGAGTTAATTTTTCTCATTTTAGACGATAAAAATCAACTTTTAAAGGGGGAGATGTAGTAAGCAAGTTACTACTTAACAATAAAACAAATCCCACAGGTACATAATTATACTATACTATAATTTAGATACTGTAATTCGGCATATATCGGATAATAGAAACGGAAATAAGGGTTCTTTCTGTTTAGTAAATAATATTACATTATTATTTCTTGTTAAGAAACGCACTGAACAATATAATTGCTCTGTATACCACAATGTACAAAAGTTAAAAATATGAAACAGTAGAATGATTATTTTTAGTACAACGCTGTACGTGACGATATTCAATATGAAAAATATTAAAAATGATTATCTCAAATCGAATACACAGAATTATACTGCAAGTCATAAAAGGCGTGGGCTGGAACGATGTTCACACAAACCACATCCGTGAGCCGAGATACAGTATCTATAGGCAAGGGGTACGGGGAACTTCATATAAAAGGGAGCCCGAATCGGCCTGTTTTCAGACGTGTACTACCACCCATTAGTGCAAGCACCTTCACGCCACTCTGTACAACATTATTTTGGACTTAGAAAATTATCGAACAATATAATAAAATTCACAATAAACAACATCTGTCTTTTATTTATTCAACAACCACGACTTCAACATCAAATAAAGTGTCTGCGACCTGCATCTATAATATCTTGGCAGCCACTTATCTACTATTAGCACTACGATAGTAGGTACCAAGCTCTCGAGTATATTACAATTACATTAAACTAACATCTGCATTAAAATACATATTTCTATATTTCAAACTCAATAACTATTAATATGAAATGAGGACTGCCAAGTCCAGACTATCACAAACATTTTTGTCTTTCCCTAAAAATTTCCAGCTCGTATTATTTATTTTCATGTTTTTACCTATATTCATTGGAGTGTGCATATGTAATTGCTAGTTTTAATTAATATTTTAATTTAAATTTTTTATTCAATATGAGTGACAAAGAAATAATAATTACTAATACCGCTTTTTTACATTGTTAACAACTGTGCAATGGATGTTACAATACATTGATGCTATAATGAATTTAGATTTCAAAACAACATTACCAATTAACTTTTATTTATAACCATGAAATTCTGTGACTTTTATAAAAATAACGTTTGTAAAATTATACGTTAACAAGTAACAAATTATATTCAAATACAAATTATTTTTTTGTGACATGATATTACAACAAAACATTTATAATAAAGTATTTTTTCTTACAAATGACAAATAATCTTTGTTAGTTTTACATTCTTGTTGTCCAATTGCATGCATTTATAATTTTATTTGATTTATAACTTTAATATATGTACTTGGTTACTAATTATTAGGATACGTAAAATAATAAGATGTTAAATGTATTTGTTAAATATTTTTCTTACGATTACTTGTATACTTTGTTATCTTTTGTCTTTATTTATGTTTTTGTTTCTGATATTGTATGTTCTATTACAGCGGTTCTCAACTGAGTCAAGTTAATTGTAAATATTACTCAAGGACTGCATTATTGCAATTTAATGTTTACTTGGTGAGGACATTTCTATGATAAAAAAATAACTACATTATTAGTTATTGTAAATGGGCATTTTTTACCGGTGTGATAAAAAACAATTACTAGAATAAATAAATACTGTATTTTACAACAGGGTACCAACAGGGGCCTAACTACAGGGTAATTTGTGATCCTCATACACATTTTAGATTTTGAGCAAAGAAAATAATTTTTTGGTTTAACAATAAAGTCTAATTTTTTAATAAATTGTTTAGTAATATCATGAACAAAATTATCGTTTAGAATCTTAATAGTTAAATTTATTGTTGATAAAATTAAGTGCCTTTTTTTATTTTATTAATTATGCAAAATGTTATATATTATTTTATCAAGTTTTAATACGTACATGGTTTTACATACTTTAGAATTTTAAGTATAAATGTTTAGTTAGTGCAACGTTAAGATCCTAAATTTATATAAAAAAAAAAAAATAATAATTTCTTCTCATTCACAGATAGCTATTTAACTAATTACATTAGTTGTTTACATTTCTAACAGCTTAATACATTATTATTTATTAATATACTTTTATAATATTATATAATATATTATCAAAATAATTTCTGTTTTAAAAGTTTTAATAATTTACAAGAGCACGCATTTCCGACCACAAGATTTTGGTATCCGAGGCAGTTGTCACTCCCCCCTAAATTTGGCCCCTTAATTATTCGGCGTGGATGTCGGTCGGTCGACGAAAAAAAAACGACATGTGATCGTTTATCGTGTAAAGTTGATGTGGCCATACGGCGAGCACGGTCCGCGGACTTAAGCTATCCGGCGTGAAAATATTCTACCCGCGGCAGCTATGACGACCATAAGGCGAAGTCCCCCTTTGACTGCGACGACGGCCGTGTACCCGTGCCGGATGTCACTGTGCCCTTCATCGACCGGCGTTTGACAAGTTGGCGTTTGACGTACCTTCCCCCCACCCTAAATTATTTACAAATACAATAGAGTATAGACAATGCTATTTTGCATTGTTGTCAGTATTTAATTGTGGGCTATACCTATAGTTTTTCATATAGGTACCTGCAATATTGAATTCAAATTTCAAATTTGTTAATATTATAGATCAATTACTAGTGATTATATTATATTAATTAAAAAAATCCAAAAGACTTTTCATAATGTCGCTTTTTGCAAAACAGTCAATTATTATGTAAATTTCTATGTGTATGAAAATTGGAGAAATAATATGTCTGTGGGGGGAGGGCAGGCCCTGTATCCGTTCCTGCTTATAGCATTATGTTGATATCAATACATTTGAAATAAATCAGGAATAAACCAAGCAGCTTTGTAGTACATAGAATTTATTATAATATATTTGGTTGATGACCCCAAGGCCTGATTTAATAAAATTAGGGCCAAGTGCACGATTTTTTTACAGCTCAAAATAAGTCAAAATATTTGGAAAATGTTATTGTGTATAGAATATGCTAATATAAACATTCAGTCAAAATTGCATGTAATTAGGGTCATTTGTTTAAGAGTTACACCAAATACCAAAATCGATTTTCTCAAAAACAGATTTTGCGTGAAAATTCCCGTTTTTCCTTAATTTTTCTTTTGTTTTTTACAGCTCTTTTAAAAACTACTGGGAAATGTTTACTTTTGACCCCCTCAAAGTACCAACTATATTCACTTTTCTAAAAATTTTTACTGTACTAAATGTTTATGACCAACACAAAAAATAAAAATTAATAAAAAAAAACACACATCATTGTAAAATCAATACGCATTCATCGTTCCACTCAGAATCTAAAAATCGATCTATGAGAATTTGTTAGTATAGTGTTGAATATCTATGTCTATTACTTAAATTTCTAATTACAAATTTACTTAATTTTCCGGTAAAGCTTTTAGATTCTGAGTGGAACGATTAATGTATTGACTTTACAATGATGTTTTATTTTTATTTTTTCAGTTTTGTGTCTATCATCACCTTTTAGGACAGTAAAAATGCTTAGATTTTCTTTAACGGTATCTTTTCTGATAGAAAAGTGAATCTGGTTGGTACTTTTGGGGAGTCAAAAGTAAAAATTTCCCAGTAGTTTTCAAAAGCGCCGTGAAAAACAAAAGAAAAATTAAGGAAAAACGGGAATTTTTACGCAAAATCTGTTTTTGAGAAAATCGATTTTGGTTGTTGGTGTAACACTAAAAGAAATGAACGCAAAGACATGAAATGTTTAATGGTTGTTTATATTTGCATTTTCTATACATGATTAAATTTTTTAAATATTTTGATTTGTCTTGAACTGTTTAGGAACATTTTCAGTTTTCAATTTTATTAGTATTTTTTTCTATGGATGTCAATAAAACTTAATTTGTTGGGTAAAAAAGCTTGAAAATTTAATACAAGGCTCCTACAATATTTTTACAATAATATTTGAAAAAATACTAAAAATCCTTAGTCACATTTTTATATTTATAAGCATTTAAAGTTCAAATCTTCACAAAATACGGAAAAATCACGAAAACTAGCAAATTATTTTGAGTTGAGAATTTATAAAAATTTTTATGTAATACAATATTATCTACAGGTTTGTCTTCAAAAAATGTCTACAAGTAAGTCAAATTAAATTTTTATGAGCGTTTGAAATTCATATTTCTACAACATTTGATATTCACTCGATTTCTTATGTAACGATTTTCTTATTTTGTAGTAATTAAAAAACGTATGACTGCAGATACTTTAAAATTTCACTGAATGTCTAAATTAGCATTTTTTATTCACGATACATTTTTGTAAATAATTAGCCTCTTCTTGAGCTGTTTATGGACATTGTCAGCTTTCAATATTTTAGTTTTTTTTTCTATAAATATCAATTCAATTTTATTTTTGGGTAAAAAAGCGTGAAAATGTAATGCAAAGCTACAATTGCAGTTGAAAAATATTATAAATAAATAGGCACAATTTTTTTTTATAAGCATTTAAAGTTCAAATTTTGACAACATTTAGCAAATTTATAATTTATTAATTATTTTGTGGTTAAAAATTATAAAATGTTTAACTTTTATGGCTAAGGATTGAAAATTTAAAACAAGGCTCCACGTAAATAGGTTATATATAAATTACTTTATTCACAATAATATCATTAAATATACTTGGTAATATCATAGGCTGACTGACCGTTTTCGCTCAGAATCGTTTAGTCACAATTCTTTTTTATAACTTATAAGCATCTAAAGTTCAAATATTTAAAATACGTAAAAATGACGAAAATTTGCAAATTATTTTGAGTAAGAAATACATGAAAAATTTTCTTTTTAAGTCTAAGAATTTGAAATATAATACATGATTCTTCATAAGTTTGTCACCTTTATCAAAAAAAAAAAATTTCTACAAGACACTCAAATTAAATTTTTATGAGCGTTTAAACTTCATATGTTTACAACATTTGATATTCAATTGAATTCTCATGTAATGATTTTCTTATTTTGTTGCAATTAAAAAACTAATGACTGTGAATACTAGAAAATTTCACTGAATGTTTATATTATCATTTTCTATACACGATAAAATTATGAAAATAATTTGACTCTTTTTAAACTGTTTACGGACTTTATCAGTTTTCAATTTTTTTAGTTTTTTTTTTCTATAAATATAAATAAAATATTATTTATTGAGTAAAAAAGCGTGAAAATTTAATGCAAGGTATATATCGTTACATTAGCAGTTGAAAAAAATTAAAAATACATAAGCATAATTTTTTTTTATAAGCATTTAAAGTTCAAATTTAAAATGTAATAATTATTTTGTAGTTATAAATTTATAAAATGTTCAACTTTTATAGCTAAGAATTGAAAATTTAAAACAAGTTTCCACGTAAATAGGTTATATACAAATTACTTTATTCACAATAATATCATCAAATATATGGTAATATCATAGGCTGACTGATCGTTTTCGCTCAGAATCGTTTTTCTTATACAATAATATTATATCGTTGAATTCAAATTTAACACCATCCATTACAGTGACCCATTTGTAACTTACTGTACAGCAGAGCGACACCCACTTATCCGCCTTTTTTAAGGAGTTGTGCTTAGGCAATTCATTCGTCTCTTTTCGTTTTTGTGTGTGTAGTAAATGATCATTAGTGTGTGTATACTTCCCACCAATCATTTGCATCATACATATTACGCACGCGCCATGCACATGTCATTTTGTCATTAGATCAAAATAATCAAAACCAATTTATGGACGTGGAATAGTTAGCTATACGCCTGCCAATATTTTAAGTACTTCTAAAGCTTCGATTTAAAAAATGTATAAGATTTTTCAATGCATAAACTAGATTACTAACAAATCATTGACGGGAAAAGACATTTTAAATGTTATACATTTTTAAAAATGTATATTAAATGTATTAAAAACTATCAAAAATATTAAAATATTGAAAACATGCACCGACCGATGCTCAGTAACCTCCACTCAACAATTTTTTTAATTATTTTAATCGAAACACTAAGTACCTTAATTGTTCTCAGTCGCTAAGGTCATTTCTTTTTAAATTTTTGTTAAAAAAGTAATAGACTTTGCAGGTGCTTTAACATAATCCTTATATGCGAATATGCGATAACCCCATGTCATATATTGCATATATTGGGCAAAATACAATTTCATAATTTAACTCTCTGAAAACTAACACTCTGCAGTTGTTTTGCCCATATACAAACCCGGATATTGTACGTCAAGTTTTATTTGTAAAATCACTGGTTTGTAATAAAGTTTTTGTAAGAACTTTATATTTGGTATAATTGAACACCTATACTTTGGTGGAATTTTCTTAATTAAAAAAAAACTCGTAAATCGTTACATATTGCAGTTCAAAAAAATGTATTATAATACAATCGTTTCTCTTGACACGTTATACAGGCAACTCAGTCAAGAAAAAGATCAAATGGCTCGGGAAATTGACTTGGAAAAACAAAAGAAGAAACGGCTTTCGTGCCACAACGAAGAACTGCAGTGGAAACTGAAAAAGAGCACCGAAGTGGCTAATCATTTAGCTGTTTCAACAAAGAGACTGAGTAAGTCGTCGAAACTCGCCTGAACAACGATCTGTTTGATCTGTTTTATAAATAAAAATGTTTAATTCCGCAGGCCAAACACCGCAAGACCTTGCAGCTATGAGAGAGGCACAAAACAACTATCAGAAACTATGCAGCAGGAAGAGCTCCAATTCGGAAAACAGGTAATATTATAATAATATTATTAGTTATTAATTTACACATTATTGTTCATTATTTTGAGCGGACCCGAGTCGAGCGTCGCGTGTTTTCATGGGTGTTATCTTTATGAAGTAATTTTATTGTAGTGTGTGTTATCCGTGATCGATATTCTTATGTTATCTCGCTATCAAATGTTATCACCGCAATACGAATTGTACTGTCGTCTTTGTAGGAATTAGACTTGTAGCTTGTACTTTCGAAGTCCTGTGCATTAACGAGTCAACAAGTTTAGGCGATTTAAATTAATTTAATTAATTTAACGCACTACCTATATAATTTCAGTTTTTTTATTAACTTAATTTATTTGCCCTTGTGTTATGAGTCATAACTTATGACTTAAAGTAACGCAATATGTTTCGCAACTGTTCGTCTGTTCCAACTTCCCAATTAAGTTAAATTTGAATTTCCATTAACAACTACATATTATACATTATATAACTACATATTTTATGTTTGTCTCCCGAGTATGCATGTTATTTTCTTTTTTAATGCCTTTGCTTATTTGTACTATACCGGTGTTACGTTAATTGTTTTTTAGTGAAAAAATGTAACTAAAATATTTTAAAACTAAATGAGTTTATGTTAACATAAACTGTTAAAATTTCTATTAACTTAACATTTAATTAAAAAAATAAAAATCCTTGACTCTAGTTACTTCTAACTGAATTAAAAATATAAATTTTACTAACACGCACTCTGTCTTGCAAAAATGTTGTTGAACATATGGTATTTCGGAATTTTTCCGATTTATTACATTTTCATATTCAATCTCGAATACGTATTTCTACTTCCGCGTATTGTAAAAACCGTGTTTTTCCCGTGTACTCGAGCACACACAAAAATGTCTTTTTCTCAAATACGGAACGTATAGTATTTATATTTCCACTTTGGCCTCGATAGCTCACCCTTGCAACCCTCCTACCCAGTAATAAATTTTACGAGAATAAAATGTCAATACGTATATCAAAACTAACTATAATATATTGTCGGTTGTGTTTGGTATTCAGCGGTGACGAAGACACGATGACTAGCCAACTGGTGGAGGTAGACTCGGAGGCGCCGGCCCGGATATTGGGAGTTATGAAGAAGAACGATTCGCTGTCGTACGTGTTCGAGGTGGAAGAGGAACCGTCGGAGATCGCCACTCGGCTGGTGCGCCGGGCCAGCAGTCTGCGGTCGGTGGGCAAGTCACGGACGCGTGCGCGCGGACCGACTGGCGGCGAGAAGCGGTCCCGGGCCAGCTCGCAGTCGGGCTGCGGGTCGTCCGACAAGTCGGTGGAACTGGACTCGGCGCTCACCCGGAATCTGGACGAACTGTTCGCGCCCGGCCCGAACGACCGGTACCTGAGCGGCTGTTTCACGTGCAGCTCGGACTCCTTTAACTCGTCGCCGGAGCACAACCTCCACAACGTGGTGCAGACCTACGAACAGAACCACGGTCCGTCCTATGTACAGATGGTCGCCGAGCAGACCGGCGGTGGTGATAAGGCCCAGGGCGGTGGGCTGACCACCAGATAATATTTTGGTCGTCTTCGTACGGATGGGTGACGGGAGGGATGGAAGGAAAGTCCTGAGGGATAGATCCTTAAAACATCATGTTCGCGCACAATACGCATTCTCTGTTAGACTTATTTTTCTCTCGTTAGATTGTGCCAAATACCGTAAGAAAGTTGTTCACAATTCACAATCCATGTTTATATTATAATTGTATAATGTGTGTTTAATGTAAAAATCAAAATACCTTTTACTTTTTACCGCTAACGACGTTTTGAGTTTTTATTACGATTTTATTTTGTTTTACAAAAGCGCGAGCGTGTGTGTATTTTTTCTCTAGTAACTCTTAAGACTGAATTCTTAGACAAATACTGCACAACAAATCGTGTAACTTAACAGTTTGACTAGCTTTCATTTGTGTTGTATAATTTTGACTTGTCTGACCAAATATAAGTTATCTGATGCTTTATGTGTCAAACATAATACATTAGTCATGTAAAATGTATATTATTTTATTTTTCATTCTTTTTTTCCTGACGTTCGAAAACATTTTTTCGAAAAACATGTATGCATTTATCTACACAGTCTTAGAATTAAATTTTGTTTTTTCAAAAAAATCTTGTACTATCCTTTTCCTATCTTCTGTACTGTCCAACTCTTTTACCTTTTCTCTTGTACTTTAAATGTTATTTTTATACTATATATTATTCAGCTCCTCTATTTGGTATAAAAACATGAAAAGGTTAAACATATAATTGTTTTTGATGTAACATCACTGACCACTCCCTCCTTTGGAAATTCTGTGAATGTCACCGTGGTAGGCAGTGTACGCGTTATGATCGTATGCTAAATTATAAATTTTCATTCCATTATCATGTTCATCGATCCAATCTAATGATTTTGATACTGAAAACGGTTAAAACGATGTGCCCTGCACATATTTTTAGTAGGACCCAATTTCGAAGTGCTTGGTTTACTGCCTAACACTGCACTAATCCAGCAGCCAATAGATTGGTTAGCATTCGATATTATTTTGTTTGTGCTATTCAGCTGTATGATGTAAACCATTTTATAAACTAAATTATTTTCTTTTTAGGCTTTACTTAAAATGAGTTCTACAAGTATAAAAACGAAAAGCTAAATGATGAATTAACGTTATTGAAAGTTGCCTGCAATTATCCGAAACAGTAAAAACATTATTTTTTCTATCTGCTAGGGTACCGTTCACTAAAGATTTGAATAATTTCTCTAAAAATGGTATGTTACCAATTATTTGTATAGATAAGTATATTGTATACCTGCCTAGTTTATTATTTTACTTGCCTTAATTTTTTTTTTTTTGATACTACGATTGTTTTCAATATCCGACTTAGTGAAAAGGGGCTTACTCACTTCAGTTATCGGTGTGGACGGACGATTGAAGCAGCGAAAAAGGTATAAACATTATAATCTTAATAAGCTGTACTTAGTATACTGAGCACCTACTTTGCCTATTTAACTTCAGCTGTATGATTGAAACCTTATACAAAAATATTACTGTATTAGGTTTATGGAAATAAATAAATTATTACTGAATAAATGCTTTTGTTTATACAATTACTATTTTGAATGACAATATACATTTTTGGTTTCATTCTTTGAATAAAAATAATTTTCTAAGAATTCTGTTTAATAAAATCGAATTTTTACCGAGTAATAAATTATAATTATTTATGATAAACGGTTGGATGAGCGGAGTGTCAGTGTGTCACATGGGTTGACTATCTAGTGGGTAGTGGGTATCTAGCAAAACTTTGGCATTCCAATAACTGTTTAATAATAATTAACTATACTCGTCAAAATTTAATTTGTATACATCGAAGTTCATGGACAAATGATCAAGCATGTAAAAAAAAATTTCTGTTTTGTCAATTTACTGTCATAAAAAAAGTATCTAAAGTCTTCAAAACTATAACAATAAAATATGGTAAAATATACATATCTCTTAAAAAAAATAAACGCATTTCATAATGACATCAAATTAAGTAAAAAATATATAATCTACACTAGTAACATATTTTGTTTTTGTTCTTCATCCAATTCCAATATTCATTAAAATCTTCCATTTTTGTACAGGTCTTTCTTCCGTATCATTGTCCATTGACTACTTACTTCGAGGGAATTTATTAACTATTTATTATTAATTAAATTTGGCACATTATAATATTGTATCATTATCTAATAGCTTAACAATAAATATCATACACCTATTATATAATAGGAATAAATGGAAATACGCCAAGACAGAAAATGAATACCTGCCAACAAATTATTACAATATTGTAGTCTGTCATATATTTTGGTCTACGAATCTTATATAATATGAACGGTGTAACAGAAAGACTTGAAAAAAATTATGCTTCTTAAACTTATAATATGACAAAAATAATTGTTAAAATAATATGATTAATAAATAATTTAAGGAGTATACTTATGTCAGCAAATTCACAAAAAAAATATTTTGAAAAAAGTAATTACGTTCCAAATTAATTTAATCAAAAAAATATTGATATTTTAAAAATTCTAGAAAATAAACTACTTGACGTGGATAAATATTTTTACCATCAAAATTGTTCTTATAATCTGATTCACAAATTGGCTATTTTCAAATTTAAAATTTTTATTTTCAGTGTAAAAAAATAAAAATAATTGTTTGTATAACAGCAAATGTGTAGCGCGAGTGACTATAAATTATGTATAAAAAAAAATTTATATTGATTAGCACAGAGGTTTTTTCAAAAGTAAGTTTTATCTGTTATAAACATTCACTCAAAATTTCATGTCCCTATGGTCATTTGTTTTAGAGTTACACCAAAAACCAAAATCGATTTTCTCGAAAACAGATTTTGCGTAATAATTCCCGTTTTTCCTTAATTTTTCTTTTATTTTTCACGTCGCTTTTGAAAACTACTGGGAAATTTTTACTTTTGACCTTCTCAAAGTACCAACTAGATTCACTTTCCTACCAGAAAAGTTACTGTTGAAGAAAATCCAAGCACTTTTACTGTCCTAAAAGGTGATGACAGACACAAAAAAAAAAAAAAATAAAAAAAAACACACATCATTGTAAAATCAATACATTTATCGCTTCGCTCAGAATCTAAAAAAAATATTCTCTTTAATTCGACAAAAAAATAAATCCGCGATCTGTGAAAAAATAATAATTGTTATGTTTTAAGGCATTATATCATTACATTTGATTGATTATTGAAAAAAATAATAGCGTGATCGCCACCGTCAACGGCGTGTAAAAACATCATCTTAAATAGAAGTATTTTGCTTCGTGTTTTCGACCGGGAGCCGTGGCGCGCTCCTGTAATCCGGCTGCTCGGAGGTCGGAATGCGTTGATGGTGGGGGCGGTGGGGGCAACTGTGGCAGGACGGTACGCGTCGAACGGACGTCCGCGCTAAGCTTGTCGTCGATATGGGTCCGGCGGTGTAGCCCACCGGACCCAGGTCAGCTAAGGGGCGGCGGACCGGGCCAGGGGGGAAACCCAGCAGCCAAAAGTATCCGCGGTGAGCAGTAACGGGATAGCGTCTGCGAGTGGACGCCTGTTCGCAGCCCCCGCCGTCACATCCAGACCGCAGTCCGAATTTTTTTGCATTATTTTTTTTTTCGCATTTTCCGACCTTTTTTCACCGTTTTTCCTGCGCTTTTTTTTTTGTACAAGTCGATCGATGACGAGTGCAGTAAAAAAAAATTGAACAAATTTATTATGTAATGGGGGGGGGGGTCATATATCTCCCCCTCTTTGGCGTATTTTAAAAACCAATAACTGCGAATACTTGAAGTGATCACCAAATGTGGTTTTCTATATTATATTTATTTAATTTTTTCTTAAAAAAATGTCCACGCAAAAATACGTAAATATTGTACTATATTATGTAATTAATGCATTTTCAAAACATTTTGATTAAGTGTAAAGGTTTTTAAACTTAATAAAATTATGTGTGTACGTATGTTCATGATGTACCTATGATGTATAGATTATATACATTTGAATAATAAATAATAATTTTTTTTCATGTATACAATATATTATTTTGAAGATAATAATATTATTAGGTACATAATAAGCATATAGTTGGTATTATATTATTATAGACTTATAGTAACAATATTTTAAACTGTGCCAATTATACATTTCCATTTTACATAATATCAAATACTTATATTATTTCTACGCCATGGTCAACCTATTTATCGTTTCCGCGAGCCATCAATTACTAAATGGTTTAGTAATAATCCACTCACAGTAAATTCACAGCACATACCTTGCACCACCCCGTGCGCACGCCAATGGTTGGTGTGGTATAAAGATAAACTTCAGCCTTGTCTTTTGACTTAAAACCAGATAACCTGATGTTATATAGTTCAAAATGTATTTTATACACTGAGTTTGTCATCTAAGAACAACACGGAGATAGTTTGCAAATAATTAACATACCTAATAATATAATATTATAATCATCACTCACTTCTGACGGCTCAACTGGTGGTAGTGTGATTGCACAAATGGCCCTCGTACATGGCGGATTGTGAAGTTGGCAGCCGGTCGGTATAACAGATCGGACAACCAAAGACCGGGTATCGGGTCGGTGGCGGCATCCCGCTGCAAAGTATGATCACCGACGTCGGCTCCCGCACCATCGGCCGACTGCAATAGAACGGTCAGTAACCCAAACACAAATGCAAACAAAGCGATCGTCAGCAGCAACGGCCGTGACATTATAACGGATTTGTATTATATACAGACATACAGTACATAATATATAATATAATATAATATTATTTTTATGGTCTTCGTTAAAATAATTTTCGTACGGAAAAACAAAACACTCTACGGGATGATCTGGGAAAAAAAATCAAATTTATATTTTTACACACAGTGGCGTAACAGGATAAAAATCTAGGCAAAAAAATTAACCTCCCGTTCGGCCGTTCCTGCAGTCATAATCACGATTTCAAGATAATAACGTTTTCGCGAATCAAGGATAATAACAGTCACGAATAAAACGATTATTGCGATAACAGTAACACTGACAATACGTCAACATAATATTATTCAACAAGAGAAACCTAAAATAAATATAAACTTTTATAAAATTTTTTGAGGAAACAAATATTTTAATATTATAATAATAATATGTTAACAGTGTCTTGTTAAGAATACTTTTTAAATGTGGGTTATTGGGAGGGGCAAAATGATACTTTTGCCTTCACAAACATTTCTGGGGGGGGGGGCACTTCCCCCCCTCACCGCAATTACACCACTGATTACACATCATAGTACGTTTTTCACACGTTTAGTTATTATTGTGAGCGTGACACCACAGGTGGTTGCTAATAATCGGAGAACAGATCGCGCATTCGCTCGGGGTTGAAATTCACAGTATAATATGAGTAAAATAAATTTAAACTGTATAATATATTATTCAAGGTTATATATATTTATACTCACCTTGTATATTATTACCACAGTCGCCAAATAATAATTTTATAGTATGTCTTACACATTGTGATTTAAATATTATGTAATATATGGTAATTTTTAATATAAATGTTCTGTAAGAGTATATCACATCAAATTTACCTGACCTAACATTTGAGAAATAAAAATAATAATATCCACGAATAATTTATAATCGCACCTTCTAATTAGACGGTGAAATGAATTAGATTTTCAATCGATTAAGTACGATGTGTTTATTTTGAGCTGACTTTCCTTCGATGTCATCTAATATTGTATTTTGTGTAACGATTAAAATATTGCAGTCTTAATCCCCCATCGAAATTGACGTTCATAATATTTAGCAAAAGACACTGTCCACGTCATGTGAACGTAAACTCATCATTACATCAAATAATAATACATATTGAATGTCAACGTGAAGGAAATTCATACATACCAATTGTACCTAGGCTATTTATCCATTGTTATCACTTTTATATCGCTCCTATATGTTACTTTAATACTCATCTTGTATATTTTGTAATGTATCTTCATTTGTTGGCTTCAACATAATATATAAAAAAATAAGCAGAATATTATTCAAACTATTTCAATCTATACAAATCAAATTTCATACAATAGTATAGTTTATTCTCCTGTATCACAACTCTATTACTCCGTTCATAAAGAAGATTATTATATTATGCTTTTAACTATACCTATCTAGGGCAGAACTATACTCGTCCGAAACTTGATATTTATAGATTGAAATACGTTGAATAATATTCTGCTTTGGATTGTGAAATCAATGATGTATGCGGCGGTGTCGTTCAATAAAGAAAAAAAATTAGGAAATTATAACTATAGTAAAAGTATAATTTTTTCAGTACCTAATTTTGTTTGAAAATTACATCAAAATATGTAAAAAAAGGTTTTCAAAATAGTTGAAACTTTTCGAAATAATGAGTGTACATACTTAAATAGATCACGTGGCATATTGGAGGAATTGAAGGAGTGTGTGAGGAGGCGGTTTATGAGTCCACCTGAGGTTTCTTGAAAAAGATAAAAATTAAAACTGTCTTATATTTTTATTTACGATGATATAATAAACGTCTACGGGAATAATTTTTACGCGCGCTAAAAGCTTTCATAGGATGATAAATTGTCCGGCAGCCATCTTACAGCTATATATATTATAATAGGTATAAATATTATACATGCGACGACGATGCGGTCAAACACGCGTGCATATTATTATTATTACTGTTAGGAATAAATGTAAAATTACATCGCGCATGCACTATATACACTGTATAGCAGTGCAGTGTAGGTTCTATGTACATTGTACACATTATGTAGTTATTATTAGAATATTATAGCAATACGTACCTATAAACTAAGTAAATAAAAAAAAATTGTAGTCACGCGTGTCGGTGTAATTCGTTTAAAGCATTTTTTTTCCCGCACACACACACACACACACACACACACACATCCATTTACACGCATAAGCGTGTTATTATCCAAGGGAGTCTAACTTAATTTATGGATTCTTTTTAGGATTTCGACACGAAAACAAAACGTGCCCAGAAAATACAAATGGGCGGGATCGGAAGCGGTGATACTTTACTATGGATAGGTACCAGAGTTTATCGTTTATATAATCAGAAAAAAAAATAATAATTTCCTTATATTTTCATATATTTTCTTATTTTCTGGTATCAAAAATTGTTATTACAAATTAATACTTATTACCTACTTTATCAGATTATAAAAATAAATTATTTTTGTGGATATATCAACATTATTTTCTTTATAAATATTGAAAAATAGATCATGGGATGATATTTCATTTTGACCTCCCAAAAGTACTAATACTAGATTCACTTTTATATCAGAAAAAATGATGATCTTGAAATTCCGAGTATTTTTTCTATCCAAAATGTTGGTGACAGACAAAAAAAACATACATCACTGTAAAATCAATACCTCCACTCAGAATCTAAAATTGATTGATATAAAGATAACATATTTAGTATAAATAATAATAAAAAAATAATAAATAATACAACATGTTTTTTATACTTGTATTATATTACTATTAAGAGCACGTTATTCATGCATGTGGTACCCATGTGTTATATCCGTCTTACAACTAACGCATCATAATATTGCAAATTTTACGTTAAGATGATTGTTATGAGGATAGCTGATAGATAGCTGATAGATCATATAACTTGCTTCAAATTTAAAATAGATAACAATTATAATAATAATTTAAATATTTAAATTTTATCATAGGTAGATACGATACACAATAGTTGTACACTGCACAGAATGCTACAGCGCTAATCAATAATAGTATTACTGCTGTACACTTGTACCTACCGATACATAAGGCCATAACTTTATTAACTATATTATCATATATTATGATGTAATTGCTAACATTTCATAACTGACCCACTACCTATTATAAGATAATCTAATCTTTTTTAACAGTTTTAAGGTAATGTATTATATATTATTATTATTTTTTTTTTTTTTATTGAACTTAAACCCGGCGACTATGGCCATTAGCTGTTGTAGGGGTTATGAACTGTGGTAGGGGTAACGTTGGTACGGTAGGTTTTTACGATTGTTTTAACGGTTGTTACGGTAGGTAGGTAGCAAACACGTCCATGTGTGGCAAGTTTTTTACTTTTTAACTACTATGAACCCGGGTGGTCACCCATCCGGGAGCTAGTAGCTGTGGCCGTTACTTACTCCCAGTCGCGACTGGTAGTAGCCAACGCGCCACGCCAAGCCACTATATATTATTATAATTATGACAGACGCATAATATAGGATTGGCTTGGATAATATTATTATTTAAAAATTGCCATTAAGAACGGCATATTAGAATTAGAGTACCTACCGCAGGTTTGTTTGCTAGTGTATATAAGATACTTCTTCAGGTATTATTATAAAACAATATTAGGACAAATGCATTTAAATTTAAAATAAAACTCACATAATTATTACACTGGCATAGAAATTAGTTTAGGTATATACAATGACACAGGCTACTATATAATATGGTAATAGAGTAATGCTATAATAATGTATTGCCTAAGTATACGTAACTGGTACGTGTGTAAGTACCTAGTAGGTAACTACTTACTTTAGTAATAGTATTAATTACCTTGGATATTTTTTTATCTACCCACCCGGTACCCACCCACCCAACCCCACCATTATAGGTGGTTCAAATGCACCTGGGTGTGTACTCTTCGCCACTGGACGTTTGTGTGACAAACCCAGAGGTGAAGTGGCCCACTGACCTACTGTCCTGTAGGATAGTAAGCCATTGTACTACGGGGGCACGTTCAATCGGGAATCTCAAAATAATATAATATAAACGGTTGCCATATGGTAATTGGTAATATGGACACACAGACAGACAAACAAACAGACATACATTCATTTATATATATATAAACTATATAAATCGATACTCATTGATAATATAATATTGTTGGTGTAATTACAGTTAGAGTTTTGTTATTTTTATGTTAAAAATACTAATTTCTCCTCTGAATTTTTCTAAATACGGGGCCTTCTATAAGTTAATAGGCTTTTATAGGTCCAGTCCACCCCTGGACGTACCAATAGACCTTATACTAATAGACAAAAAATTAGTGTATGAAAAACATGGCAAAATATAGAGGGCTATTTAGAGGGCAATATAGATGATCGTTTACTCATATGCACAGTAGTGCGGGGTAGTACGATAAGATATATAGATTATTGTATTTTATGGTCAAGACAGGCCACATCACTGCGACGTATTTCCACGCTGCTTGTAATGATGTTGTTATACACTGATACACAGATCATGTCTATAAGTCTATTAGTAGAAGGTATATAGAGTATGAACATACCACTATACATAACCAAGCTCAGATTGTATACATATTTTAGGACTATGGAAAATTATTGATTGCTTGTATCTATTTTATAAGCAAAATATGCAAAAGTCGCTTATGCTGTAGTAGGTATAGTGATAGTTGTGGGCATACCTCCGCATTTAAGTAGGTCACTTTTATGGATATGTTAAATTTGAATTCAATGGTAAATCATTGTATAAATAAATAAAAACGATATTGAGCGAAAGAGATCAGAGTATCAGCATCTATTTTTGATAATAGTTGTATTCAATACAGGGCTTGAAACCGTTATCGAAATTTTCGATTAAAAAAAACGTTGTTACCGGTTTTAAACCGGTCCTGTCGTTAGCAGTAACCTATTACCGGTGTACCCGTGATTATTTACCTCGTGGAATTTTATCTCCCTCGGTACATTTTTAGCAAAGAAATTTTACCGGAGGGGGTGAGGGGGGTAAAATTTCATTAGATAATATTTACCTCCCGGTAAAATATTCCAGGGGTAAATTATCACTAGCGAATATTTCCTCCAGTAATTTTTTTTTATACTCTTAAAATTTCTTAATAACTAAAGTTAATTTTATAACGATATGTGTGAACAATAATTACTAATTAGGTTTTTAAAGGTATATTGTTTTAAACAAATTATGTATTTTAAATGTATCTGTAGCTATATTTTGTAGCTATATGAACTAAATATATTTTTCTATTAATTTATATGCCTAGTTATTTTAATTATTTTTACTTTTAATTTGTATTAATCATTGTTCTGATTATTTTTATTACCTATTAATTTGTATGTTTGATTGTTTTGCTTGTTTTTGATATCTGACTTTTCATAATTAATTGTTAATTTGGATTATTAATTATTAATTATTTTAATATTAGTCTGTAACTTATTAAATGACTCTCTTCTTACAATACCTAGTAACTAGTAAGACATTTTATGAAACTTATATTGATTATTATTCCCAACATATTTTTATCTTTAAACATTGACATTTATACACAATCGGTTATGAACTATTTGACTCTATTGATAAATACATTTATATTGATATAATAATAGGTATACTTATTGATATTATTTATATAATTTAACAGTTTTTTCTTTATTTTATGTAGGTAAACAGCCTATGAGTTCCAATTAACGTGTGAAAAGGTTTTAAAAATAATTATGGCTAATTTGAGAGTTAAATAATTAAACTTAATAAAGTTATTGCGTAGGTACAATAAATTATCGTAACCTGAACAAATTTTCATACAAAACCATTAAAAAAAAATAGAAAATACATGTGTGATATGTACCGAAAATAAAATTAACAGAGGGGGTAATTAATCTCCGTTACACCGGTACTATATTCAATATTACACGGGTTACCGATTAAGTGGTTCAAAAAACTTTCGGTTACCAATAACCGATTGAATATTGGTTTTCTAAAAACAATTGTATTACACCTATGTAGTATGATTTAAGAGTAATTTTAAGAAGTTATTAATTACTAAACTATAATAGAACTACGAGCTTATCATTATTTATGTAGCTAAAATAAACGAAATAATATTATAGTTTATAAGTACCTTACGGTAGTCGGTAACTGATTGATACATATAATTATGTTATTATAACGTTTTATGTTAGGTACTTTTATTTAACTGAAAAATCGTCACGGTAACCGAGAACCGATAACCGGGAATAAAAATGGGTTTAAAGTAATGGTAACCGATTTTAGGTCCCTAATTCTCCGGGAAATTGCTGGTTTTTGGTAAAAACCGGTAACTGGTTTCAAGCCCTTGTATTATTATAAATTATAATATATTATTAAGTGTTTTATTATATTTATATTATTTTAATAGTATTTGTTATTTACATTATTTGGTGTTGAACTAATTTTATTAAAACATAATTTATTGTAATATTATAATATCATTATATAAGTCAATACCGACGCTATGTACCGTAGAATAGTATGAATTTGTTCATCATATACCTAGCTAAAAATTTGTCTAAATATTGAAATAACTCCAATCTGCTTAGAAAATATTAATAATTATGTAATTCTGAAAACATTTTAATCCTTCTAGTCCCTACGGTTAATATGCACTGAATTACAACGAAGTACCTACAATTTTTCAAAAATTAAAAAACTAAAAATAGTCCAAAATTTAAAATGTCTGTAAATAGCTCAAAAAGCTTTAATATACATTATACATAATATTACATAAAATTATACTAATATAAATATTTGTTAAATGCTCGTTTAGAATATGATTATACCTTATAATATTAAATACAATTGTGAATTCATCATGCTATTTTTGATTTTTCGGAATTATGATTGATGGATAAAATGAAAATAAAACAGATTTTTGCTGTGTTAAACATTTGTAAGACGGAGACAACGCATGCGGGCATAGAGTCCTCTAATATAGTGTATTAGGATAATGAGAGTGGTTATAATATATATGTAAGTACTCACTTCTGACCGCCCAACTGGTGTGGTTCCGCAAATGTCTGTCATACATGTCGGATTGGAGCCGGCAAGTGGAGCTTCCGACGTGTCGAACGGTGAAATTGGCCAGTTCCTGGTGAAACAGCTCGGATATCCACGGTCTCGGTAGACCATCAGCGGCAGCCACTGCAAGAATTTGTTCAACTTGCGCGTCTACCAACTGCAATAGCGCGAGCAGTCCTACGACGATCGCGGTTGACATATCCATGACGATCTCTATATTTTAATAAATATATAATTTATCGGTTCTCGACACCGTTCCCCTATATAGTCCCACGCATAGAATGATAAAATCGTGCCTACTGCGGAGACATTTTCTTCTGCCGAATACAACTATGGTGAGAAAAAATTCCGATATTGTAAACATGTAGGCGAACAATAGATATGATAATATTATACCCGCGGTGATGAAATTAAATAATACCTATATTACCCAGAATATTCCGAATAGTGTCCTATACTATTATATCGGAAACTCTCGATGGTACAAATACGCTGCTTTAGTGGGATGTTTGGATAAAAAAAATGTAAAATGTCGGCGAAAAGCTGCTAAATATAGTGCTGCAGTAATGCGCGACACTTGCGATAATATGACTATTTGGTCGTCGCGCGGTTGTAAAACGTATAAATAAGGAAAAAAGTAACATTCGTTATAGATTATCAATGCAACCTCGTATAGATAAGTGGGTGAGCTCGCCGCAAACGTCTGGGGTTGAATTACTTTGATGTTGTTTATAATTAATCAACGCAATTGCACTCGATGAGTTAACCTTGCCAAGATCACCGACATCGGATAACGGCCCGACCATAATATAATATAGGTACTTACGCGTAAGAAGTTTGCGGCAATCCCAGCTTATTATTTATCACGCTTATTGACGTAGGTACGACGAAGGACCCCCCCCTCCGAGTTAATTATTATATTTAATGATTTTTAAATTTTTTTATTATTTCATAGTTATATGTAATTTGAAAACGTATAATTAAAGGCACTATACCTACGTCATAAGTATCTTACGTGATATTATATAGGATGATCCACTGAGCATGCACATTCCCGTTTTTCCTTCAATAATTAAATTTTTTTCAAATTTTGGTTTTGGAATTTTTAAACATATACCTAGTCAAAGAATATATTTTCAAATTCTTGAATATTTTTGTGCTACCTACTTAAGTTATGCTCTGTGGTAATACAAACTTCTTTTGTGAAGGTGAATCTTTCTGTATATAGTTACAATTAATTTAATAATTTTTTTCTTTATTCACGATATATACGATGTGGGGGCACAAAAATACTAGTACTACATTATGTATATTTAAGAGTAGGATATATTATAATATACATATTAATATTAATTAATCATGTTAATGAACCAACAATGACATGTAATATGTACATAGTATTTTCATAAAACGTATTGATGTGGTTAATCGCATCCAATAATGACTTATGACAGTCATGGCTAAATATTTAACAATTTAAATTTAATTACTATATTAAATACATAATACATTGAGTTATTAATTAGTAGCACACATAAATTGCATTACACATTTTGTATTATATGAATTGAGTATTCACTCATCTTAATGAAAATAAGAGTGAAAGTCAGTTTAAAATAAATCCTATATATTTTTGAATATAACTCGAAGAGTGGAGATATGTAATTTATGCCTAGTTAGTAGTTACTATTAAAAATTGTGCACAAGAACATAATAAAATTAAAACCTAATTGTATTTTTAAAAGTAATACAATATGTATAATAATTAACTTGGTGTTATACTGTTGCATAATGTACTTCTATGTACCAATTACCAAGTATGCATAAATAAAAATTATTTCCATTCACTCATTGGGTAACGCTTTAGATTCTAATATATATTTTATATAGCTATTTTTTTTAAACTAATGTAAATGCATACAAATAAATTTGAATAATTGTCGTATATTGCAGACAGTCGTCAAAATAATATTATTTTATATATATGTAATATAGGTGGGAATATTTCAAATTGTAAATTATTGACATGGTCACAATGTGATACCACATAATCTATTGATATTTTTTAATTTTAGTTTTAAATTATAATAATTACCAAATATGTGCTTTGTGATTATATATTAAGTTCCACGGTGGCGTATAGTGAAGTTTCCGGTTCAATTAAAATATTTTATGCATACCTATTGCATTATATATTATGTATATTATGTAAGGACATACTAAATGTCTCTTTTTTGATAGTCTATTGACTACTCACTATGCAGTATGCATATTGGCTGTATATGAATTATGAACATTATTTAACAATGAAAATTGGAATTTAATTTTATACTTGCACTGATAACCATCAATCAATGATTATGGTAGTTATGTTTGCATACTGGTGTGTTCTATTTTTATATAGGGATTTTCTATAAAGTCGGTTAAATTTCTGAGATGTCCTACTTGGTACTCTTTTTTTGAGGAATTAACAAAGAGATAATATATTATAGATTGTCTGAACTTGCTTTGATGGCGAACTATCGTAACATTATACCAATAAATATAGATGAGATTTTCAATGTATATATAAAAAAAAAAATATAGAAGAATGAATTTTTACATAGGTACTATTTGTAATAATATAATATAATAAAATAAAATATAAAATAATATTGCGCAATCTTTATTTATATTGTTTGTCATCATCCAGACTCCTAAACAAATTCTAGTTGTAGCGGTTATGCTACGGTTAAATTCGCCAATACTTAATATAATTCTTATATAATATTATAATATATTATACACCACGCTGGCTGTATCATACGATTGTATTTTTTTCCTCAATATATTATATTGTTTTATAAGAAAATGGATTGTAAAAAATGGTAATATGTTGCAACAAAAGTTGTTATACCAGCATTTTAACTGATTCTAACAAATCCCAAGTGCAGTAATCGGTGAGCACAATCGTGAACCGGACACAGCTCAAAAAAAATTAAGCGTCGAGTCCTCAGAGAAAATCGTAAAAGAAATTCCAGCGATTCGATTTCAACTTGACCAGCAAAAGTCTACGAAACCTGAATAATATAAATTGTGTAGAAAAAATATAATATGTATAGTAATAATAAAATATAAGAATTGTCATTGTACTCGGTATGTTATGTTCTATAGACTAAGTTCACGGCCATATTATGATATACCACACACTCGTATCTACTCGTATTAGTAGGTAATTACTAAAAAATTGGTACCTACAGCTTGTTACCTAGCATCATATTGCACTCATTTTTGTGCGCAATCGTAATGACGTATTTAATGCAAGGTCAGGGTTTACTGGTATTATCATACTTAACAAACTTTTAGTAAATTAATACCTACACCTACTAGCTACGGCTATTACATAATATAATATTAAAATCAGTGCCGGCACTAGGTTTTGCGGGGCCCTGGACATAGGTAATAGGTACCCAGAGGAAGGCAAAATTCTAGCTTTTTTTAAATCAGGATTTTTTTAAATTAATGCGGTTTTTATTTGAATTTCAAACATTAAAAATAATAATATCAAGTTATTCTTTTTTTTATTATAATATGTTAACAAAAAATTATTTACAAATAATAAAATAATATGCATGTGTTGAAAATTATAAGTTAATAAATTTGTGGGGGGGCCTATTATTTTATTCATTTATATTTATTTTAATAATTACAACTTATATAAACATCAATAAAAAAAAAGGTGGATAAGTGGATGTCGCTCTGCTGTACAGTAGGTTACAAGTGGGTCACTGTAATGGATGGTGTTAAATTTGAATTCAATGATATAATATCATTGTATAAGAAAAACGATTCTGAGCGAAAACGGTCAGTCAGCCTATGATTTTACCAAGTATATTTGATGATATTATTGTGAATAAAGTAATTTATATATAACCTATTTACTCGGAGCCTTATTTTAAATTTTCAATCTTTAGCCATAAAAGTTAAACATTTTATACATTTTTAACCACAAAATAATTAATAAATTATAAATTTGATAAATGTTGTCAAAATTTGAACTTTAAATGCTTATAAAAAAAAAATTGTGCCTATGTATTTTTAATATTTTTTAACTGCTATTAGAACGATATATCAGGAGCCTTATATTAAATTTTCACGCTTTTTTACCCAACAAATAAAAATTTATTGATATTTATAAAAAAAAAAACTAAAAAAATTGAAAACTGACAATGTCCGTAAACAGCTCCAAAAGAGTCAAAATATTTTCAAAATTTTATCGTGTATAGAAAATGCTAATATGAACATTCAGTGAAATTTTCAAGTATCTAAAGTCATTCGTTTTTTAATAACTATAAAATAAGAAAATTGTTACATGAGAAATCGAGTAAATATCAAATGTTGTAAAAATATAAATTTCAGGCGCTCATAAAAATTTAATTTAAGTTTCTTCTAGACATTTTTTTTTTGATAAAGGTAGACAAACTTATGAGTAATCTTATATTACATTTTCAAATCTTAGATTTAAAAAGAAAAATTTTTATGAATTCTAAACTTAAAATAATTTGCTATTTTTCGTGATTTTCCGTATTTTGTCAAAATTTGAACTTTAAATGCTTATAATTAAAAACTGTGACTAAGGATTTTTAATTTTTTTCATCTGCCTTTGAAACAATAACCTAGGAGCCTTCTATTAAATTTTCAAGCTTTTTTCAAGCTCAAAAAGAGTCGAAATATTTTGTAAATTTTATGGTGTATAGAAAATGCTAATATAAACATTCAGTCAAAATTTCATGTCCCTACGGTCATTTGTTTTAGAGTTACACCAAAAACCAAAATCGATTTTCTCGAAAACAGATTTTGCGTAAAAATTCCCGTTTTTCCTTAATTTTTCTTTTGTTTTTCACGTCGCTTGTGAAAACTACTGGGAAATTTTTACTTTTGACCCCCCAAAGTACCAACTAGATTCACTTTCCTATCAGAACAGTTACTATTGAAGAAAATCCAAGCACTTTTACTGTCCTAAAAGGTAATGACAGTCACAAAAATAAAAAAAAAATAAAAAAAAATAAAAAAAAAAACACACATCATTGTAGAATCAATACATTCATCGCTTCGCTCAGAATCTAATAAATAAAATCATCAAAATGTTTGAATGATATAAAAAATTGTTTAATATCTAAGTACGCGGCGACGGTAGACAATAAACTACATTAAAACTAATCCTGATACACTAGATACGCACGCAGTAGGTACATTTTATTTAATACAGCTATACCTACTATACCTAAACTAAATTGTAATAATAATTTCTTAAATAAAAACTTAATTTAAAGTTTTCGGAGAGCTTTTCCAAACAAAGAACAGAAAAAACAATAACTCTAGAGATAATAAATATTTATATTATTAATTATAGTATACTCCTACAATACTCGAGTATCCTCAAAATATTACTCCTTCGTCGTATCAATAACGATTTACTTTGTACTATGGCTAAATTTAGATATAATTTTCCAAATAACTAATGATAGAAATAATATTAATATTATACATGTGTAGTATATAACAATAAGTCAATAAATGTATAGATTTATAATTTGTTAATATAAAATATCAATGTGTTTCGCGGTATTAAGATGATAATTAAAAATCGCGGGGCCCTGGACATATGTCCCATTTGTCCTCCCCTAGCGCCGGCACTGATTAAAATTATTCATTATGTTTTATAATTTCAGTGCACATCTATGTGTGATTTAAATTTACTGAAAAACAATACAATATTACTGCTAATTATTACGTAGGTATAGCCAAATTGAGTCACCTGTATCATTATAATAATATTATGATTATGATTGCAAACACGAATACACCGTGAATAGTATTGCTACTATATTATAGCTGTAGATATCAAACATAATATATTTAACGGCTAACGCTATAATTACGAGTTTATACCTTGATCAAACATTGTTCGTGAAAAACTTAACATTTTATAGATATACGCCTATACTAATGATTAATGAACGATGAATAAATAATAGTTAGAAAAAAAAGTCATTCACATAATTCACTTTTTAATCTCGCGCTTAGCTTACAAAGTTTTTACCTACGACCTACCTATCTAGGAAACGGGCGGTCTGCGTTTGGACGAATTACCTTTTTTCGCTCATAATAAAAGTAATGTGTTTGGGCGAGTTTCTTATAATGTGTTTGAGCGAGCAATATAAAAGATAAAAGTCTAAAGATTAAGATAAAAATTATTATATATAATGTATAGGGAATTTTAGATCAATCTAAATATACCACAGTCTTATATAGAGGTCGGGCAGCTAGTAGAACTCTATCATATTTTCAAATATCAGTTTGCTTGAACATTGAAAACGCGAAGTTGTATTTTTATAGTGTTAGTGAGTTTATGTTAAATATGGATCTTAAAATTGATTATATTTTTAATACAAAACGAAATAAACGATGCATTTCAATTGAAAATTATATTTTTAGTGAATCTAACCACTTGAAAAACGGATCTTTTCGTTTTCGGTGTACTAGCAGAACATGTACCGAGAGTGTTTTAGTAAATTCTACTATCGATAAAATACTATTTTTTTCAAATAATAATATACATAATCATGAACCAACTACTGATCATAATTTAGCTGTTCAGTGTGTTAGAACTGCCGTGAAAAGAAAAGCCGAAAAAGACTTACATGCAAGACCAAATAAAATAATACGAAAAGAAATTCAAGACACTAATCCCGTTTTTATGGAGGTAATAGTTCATAATGACATTAAATTATTGAGAGAATCGGCTTACAGGATTCGTAAAAAACATTTTCCCAAAATACCCACAACTATTAATGAAGCGTTTGACCAACTGTTCGAAACTCAAGTTGATGTTAAAACTAACAATGAACAATTTTGTTTCGTCAATCGAGAAAAACAAATTATTTTATGGACATGTACTGAAAATGTAAAACATCTTTGTGAATCTGAAAACGTTTTTGGCGATGGAACATTTAATTACGCTTCTAATTATTTTTATCAATTATATACAACACACATTGTAATATTAAATTATGAACGCAAGTTTGTGTTCAGGTTCATAATAATATTATCGTTTATTGAAAATACATATGTGTATATTACATTTATTATATAACATTATTTTCTTTTGTTTTGGAATTATTATCACGTATAGTGATTTACATTTAAAAATACATATAACAGGGATGGAAAGTTTCTTTTTCTTTTTGTTTGACTTACGACTCTGTTGGGTACCGATGAGATGTTGTTGTTGGTTGGTTGATGGGTTGTTGACATAGACCTTATACTAATAGACTGGCCATTCATACACGTACAGCGGTCATCGATAGAGGGCGCTCTTCTTGTGTGACTTGTGACTGCACGATAATAATTATTATTGTAGTAATGTAGTGTATAATATCAATGCGGATACATGCCCGGTACATGTTTTAATGTAACAATTTTATTTTTTAAGATTGTTATTTGTTTTTTCTTTTCACGAACTATACCTAATACAGTTTCTTCTATAGTTCTATATTACGTTATTTCTTATTTGTCAAAATGGGCTATAAATGCTGTTTTTGTAAAATTGGTTACACGGCAGATTCAGATGTCTCTTTACACAAGTAATTATTTTATAATTAAGAATTTTAAATGTGTCATAACAATTATTAATCTACCCACCAATCACCATATTTATAACAGATTTCCTAAAGATGAAATATTGAAAAGACTTTGGTTAGATGCATGTTGCATTAATAAAATTTTGCCATCGCATAGAATTTGTGATAAGCATTTTACCAAAGAAAGTTTCAATGAAAGCGGATATTTATCAAAAAAAGCTGTACCATTTGTTGCGTAAGTAATTTGTGTAGCTGTTTTCTTGTTTATTTAATTTATATACATATTAATTGTCATAGTCCGAGTGGGTGCAAGAGGAAACTATCTTTTGATAATATTACAGAGGATCATTCAGAAGATAATAAATTAAATACTGAATTACCTGTAAATATATCAAGCCATGTTGTACCAGAGGAAAAAATTCAAAATATAAATATGATGTAAGTATATAGATGTTATTTTATTTACTAAACACATATATTGTAAATGTATACCTATATTTTCAGTGCATCACCTACACTAACTTCTAAAAAAATCAAATTGTTTCCCAGATATATTAATGATTTATCTGTTGAAAATTTTAAAACACCTAGAAGAACAGAAAGAAATTTATCATTTGTTAAAAAACGATACAATGAAAAACTTAAAAAAATTCATAATTTACAAAAGAAAAACAAACGACTTACAACAAAAGTGAAAACATTAAAAGATTTAATGAATGTTTTAGAAAATAAAAATCTTATATCAGAAAATGCTTCTACATTGTTACAAGTAAATTATATTAATGAATAATAAACTAATGTCTAAAAAAAATATAGTAAAATAAGTAAGTATTTTAAACTTAATTTTATGCGTCTACTAATAAATCATAAACTATTGTCATAATATAATTTCCTCTTGCACCCACTGAGGCTATAACAAATATGTGTTTCTTATTAATATGTGTATTTGATTTATTAGTAGAAGTATAAAATTAAGTCTAATATACCTACTTTTTTACTATCTGTATAATAAACTTATGTCTAATAAAAATATGTTATACTAATACTAGTAAAATATAGTACTACTTATACTACTTAGTGTCTTAGTTTAATGTGTATGGTATAATATGATATGTTAATCTATATAACCTTTTCATGATACTTATAAAGTTATAACTTAATACAATTAGATTGTACTGATGTTTTTAGTCTATGGGTTCTGAAAGTCTTTGTGAAATTGTTGAAAGAAAATTGAATGGGAAAAAACTTGCATTTTCAAATGAATTGAAAAAATTTGCTGTTACTTTACAGTATTACTCGAGTAAAGCCTACAATTTTGTACGTAAACAATTTTTAAACGTTCTTCCGCATCCCAGAACATTAAATAAGTGGTATCATGTAATAAATGGGGAACCTGGATTCACAAAAGAAACATTTAATACTTTAAAACTTAAAGTAGCAGAAAATAAAACTGTCATTGGAAATTTGGTATTAGATGAAATGTCTATAAAAGATAAAGTTGAATTTGATGGTAAAACATTCCATGGACTGGTTGATATGGGATCCGGGGCTGACTTAGATGAAGATAATGTTAATCATGCCACAAGTGCTCTTGTATTTTTAATCGTTGCAGTAAATGGTAATTGGAAACTGCCACTAGGGTATTTTTTAGTAAAGGGCTTAAATTCAAGTAAACTTGCAAATTTAGTTAAAAAATGTTTAGAATTACTACATGATACTGGTGTAATAGTAAATTCCATGACTTTTGATGGAGCACACACTAATTTAAGTATGTGCACTAAATTGGGAGCTAACTTAAATATAAATAACCCTCGATTTTTCTTTCCACATCCTGTATCTAAAGAACCTGTGTTCTTATTTTATGATCCGTGTCATATGATTAAACTTATTCGTAATACATTAGGTGACAAAAAAGTATTAATTGGGGAAAATAATAAGGAAATTAAATGGGATCATATTAAAAATCTTTATAATAAAGAAAAAAAAGAGGGATTAAAAGCAGCAACAAAATTAACCAGAAAACATATTTACTATTATAATGAAAAAATGAACGTAAAGCTTGCTTCACAAGTTCTTAGTAGTAGTGTAAGCTGTGCATTAACATTTTGTGAGACCTTAGACTCAGAATTCACTAATGTAAAATCAACAGCAGAATTCTGTATGATTATGAACAATGCATTTGATATTTTAAACTGTCGCACCAAATATTCTAAATCTCCTTTCAATTTAGCACTAAGTCCATCAACTTTTGATAAATACTTATATTTCACAAACAAGTTTGAAAAATATGTCCATAGCCTAATACTGTCTAGCGGTCAAAAAGTTGTTGAATCACTCAGGAAAACTGGATTTGTAGGTATTGTCTGGGGTTTGAAAAATCTTATTAACTACTACACATTTTTAAAAAATAAAAAGTATGATATTGAATATATTCTTTCCTATAAGCTCTCCCAAGATCATCTTGAAACATTTTTCAGTTCAATAAGGTCAAGAGGAGGATATAATAACAATCCTTCCTGTAAGGAGTTCAAAATCTCTTATAAAAAACTATTGGTTCATCATCATGTAAGTGGTTCACAATATGGCAACTGCCTTCCAGAATCTATGTTGAAAAATACAACTATATCAGAATCTGATTCTATACTTTTAGATGATGATGAATGTAATGATAATTTAGAATTTACACAAAGTGATGATCATGATCACAATTATATTGAAACTTATTTAAAATTATCTCCATTTATTGCTGGTGTGACAGACTATATTTCGGGTTTTATTGCAAAAAAGGTCACCAAAAAAATTAACTGTGATATATGTAAAACATTTTTAATAGATAACTCTAATAATAGCCTTTTAATTAAATTAAAAGATAGAAATAATGCATTAGTGAAACCAAGCAAAGATGTATCATATATATGTAAAGTTATCGAAAAAAAAATAAAATGCAAAGATTTAAAAGACATATTTGCTAAAAATTTCACAAATAAAATTTATGTAGAAACAAAAAGAGAGGTGTGTGGGTCTGTATTTAGTGGGATGGATAATCATGTTAGTGGCCAGTCATTGTTTACTAATCATAGGGATCAACTGTTAACATTAATTATAAGTTCTTATGTGCACCTTAAATTAAAAAGCATTGGAAAACAACAAGAAAAAATGCATTTAGGTACTAGGAAAAAACTTACCAAATTAATTTTATTCAATAATGAATAATACTTTTATATTTAGGTTTGCAAATTGTATGGCTAGGTCATATTATATTTATAAGTTTAATAATTACAATAAATAATTAAGTATTATGTTTATTAATTTCTTTTTTATATGTTAAAAGTACCTAACAGGTATTGTTTTCTGGATAAGTTAATTTGTATTTTTATTATTTTGAATATTATATTATATTATAAGTTTTTAATATAAATAAAAGCGATTTATAGCTAATTTTGGGTACTTGAGTTTATTATATAAATATATAATTAGTTATTTTTTTAAAAAAATAGTTTGCAGTTAGTAGTTACAGTGCCACGAAAGCACATCCCAATTCCCAATTCCCATTTCCCATAATAAAAAAAGATAAATGTAAAATGATAGTACGGTATCGTTGTACAATATTATTGTACATTGTGCTCAACGGAAAATAACAGCACTGATGTGATTATACTGTACATCACTGCTGTATGTCTGACCGGCTACTACCACAGCTACTCTATAGGCAAGGCCAGTCTATTAGTATAAGGTCTATGGTTGTTGACCTGGTATCTCCGTGATCAGGTAATCCAATGGTGGCGGCACAGCAACCGGGCAGCGGCGGTGGCACAACGATCGGGCGGCGGTGACGATTCTTACCGGCTCGTTTGACGATAACTTTTGTTATGTCCGAGCTCGGTAGAATGTACGGACGGCGGCGGCGGCACAAACGGGCGACGGTGACGGCACAACGATCGGGCGGCGGCGGCGGTGACGATTCTTACCGGCTCGTTTGACGATAACTTTTGTTATGTCCGAGCTCGGTAGAATGTACGGACGGCGGCGGCGGCACAAACGGGCGACGGTGGCGGCACAACGATCGGGCGGCGGCGGCGGTGACGATTCTTACCGGCTCGTTTGACGATAACTTTTGTTATGTCCGAGCTCGGTAGAATGTACGGACGGCGGCGGCGGCACAAACGGGCGGCGGCGGCGGTGACGATTCTTACCGGCTCGTTTGACGATAACTTTTGTTATGTCCGAGCTCGGTAGAACGTACGGTACGGAAGACGATATCGTTCCCTGGACCGTTTGATACAGCTGGTGCTATATCCGGTCACAAGGAAGAAATCATATGCTGACTGTATCGATGTATCGGAGGTGTTTGACTGCTGTTCACGGGGCCTATTTACCAACAATCTCGGTTGCCGCCGTGAACAGAAGTCGGGTTTTTTAGCTCTACTATTCAGTGGTATTCGATTCGTTGGTGAGTCGCTATGGAGCGGTGGCGTGCGTGGTTGGTTCTCTGCTTGATTTGTTTTAAGTTATTAGTATTATTTGGAACTTGACGACTTTAATAACTCATTAATACCGACTGGTATGTGGTGACTTTCATAATTGTGGGTGATGCGCGTGATCTAGTGAGTATGTGTTGGGTGTACTGTGACCAGCGTAACACACACGGTCGCACGCACCACCACTTGGCAGCGCAGAGGTGTGCTTATACGGCGGAGCACCGTTGGGTTTGGACTAAACCACGGGGTTCGCTAGTAGTAGCGGTATGGACTGTTCTGTCTCGTTACATAGTCCCCTTTTTTATTTATTAATTTTTTTTTTTTTTTTTTGAACTTTGAATTTTGATGGGTCAGACCGAAATTAATAAATGAAAACTTTAGTAGAGAGACAGTGATGACGTAAAATTTTGCGTGATTGATTTCTAGCTAGCTGTGATTCTTGAATATAATCATTTTTGATTGGAGGTGGTAGTTGATGACGTAGGTTGATTATTTATATGGCGTTGACGACGGATCTCAATGCGAGTTGTTCGATATTTCTCTCTTCTTAACTTCCGATTACTTATCTTGGTGACGTGTTCTTGTGGTGGTTCTTCAATCAATGGTGTTTTGGTTGCAGGAAGTGAGTCGGTTGTTGAACCAGGAGCAGCTCGGATGGTTTCAGGTATCGTAAATGTTGGCTCTAGTGAGTATCTGGTCAGCTTGGCAGCACTCTCACGTTCATATTGTGCTTGAGCTTTCTTGATTTGGATTGGTGAATCTGCTCTTTCAATTTTCTTTATCGCCATTTCTACTTGGTACTCGCTGTCGAGGGTCAGATACTCACTGCCGAATAATTCTAAGTATTCTATATCAGTATAGTCCTCGGACAGCAAGTTGAAGGTTTCGTGTTCCATGACTTCTCTAGTTGTCCTATTGGGAGTAAATCATGGTCACAATTTATTTAAATAGGTTTAATTGGATGCAGAGGATGATTGATCGCAGGACTTGCCCGGATCAGGAGGGAAACACAAGTCTTCATCCTTTGTTGGTGCTGCATGGTATGGTTTGATGTTCTTGACATTACATCGGACTATTTGTTTCATCGAGTCTTCCAATAGTAAAGTGTTATTATTGCCAGTTTGTATTATTGTGTAGGGTCCGCGGTACAGTAGGAAGAATTTATGTATCTCATGATCCTCTGCGGATGATAATCTATGCTCTCTGACGAGAACCTGTTGACCTGTATGGTATTGTATGAATGTTTTGTCTTGGTCCTTGATTCGGTTTCTCGCGTCAGCTTTCGTTCTTAATTTCTTTTTTACTATCTTTATGACTTCCTCACCGCTAGTCTCGTAGTCACGATTTGGAAACGGTATTTGTGGTGCTATGGTGATATTTGGTTCCCGTCCATACAACACTTGGTATGGCGTGTATCCTGTTGAGCTGTGGTGTGAGTGGTTGATCCAATATTCTATATTGGGAATCCACTTCACCCAGTTAGAATGTTTGGCGTGGCAATAGGTGCGGAGCATTCTGCCTATCTCCCTATTTGCCCTTTCCACTGGGTTGCTCTCCGGATGATAAGTGGTGGTATGCTTGATCCGGATTCCCAGCGTGGTTAGTTGTTTGAACCACTGCTTACTGTGGAATTGTGTTCCATTGTCAGTTAGTAGTTGTTCGATCTTCCCTATCTTAGGTATATATTCATTTGTGATCTTCCTTAAGATGGTGGCTGCGGTCGCTTTTTTGATTGGATATAGTTGTATAAATTTCGAAAATATATCGAGTACAGCAAGGATGTACTTGGCACCTCGCTGTCCCCTGGGCAACGGTCCCATTAGGTCGAGGGATACCATTTGTAGTGGATGCCCTGGTAGGATGCTGATGGTTGGTCCCCTGGCCATTTGATTATCGCATTTGGCCTTTTGACAAACATCGCATGCTTTGACAATTCGTTTAATCGTCCGATACATATTAATCATTTTATACTGTGTCTTTAGTAGTTGATATATTTTGTAGGTACCCATGTGCCCGTATCGCTTGTGGGTTTCTTGGACTATGGATTGGCTCATGGATTGTGGTTTGGGCATTTGTTTTGAAAATGGTATTGAATATACTTGATCGTTTATTTCTAACTGGATGGTGTGGTTGCTGAAGTTGATTTGGGCATTGTGTTGGTTCAATATATCTGCTCCAATAATCCCTTTTTCGTTCAACCCTTCAACCTGAATAAAGTTTGCGTGTATTACTGCTTGGCTAAGTTGACAATTACAAAATACTTGTTTCGAAATCTTGCATATGTGTTTCCCAATAGCATTACTGATCTTTATACCACTGATTGGAAGCTGTGGTATAGCTGGATCCTTCCTGATTATCGTGTCCACTATTTCTTTAGTTAAGACGCTGATTGTGGCTCCGGTGTCTACCAATAATTCCACCTCCTCATCCTCAACAATGCATTTTATGTATGGGCTATAGGATTCTTCCTTACTTTGTATTTTGTTAATTTGGTGTGATGTCTCGTTGACATTATTTACATCACTGGCAACGACTTGATTAATCTGTGAATTGTTGTCATGTGATTGTTGTGGTTGTGGTGACTGTGGCGTTCGTTGTGAATTTTCGTCTCGATTGTTCCACCGATTGTTCCGGGGCTGGTTATTGTTCCGTTGTTGTGTACGGTGGCTCCAGTCATTTTGTGGAACTCGATGACTCCAATTGCTGTTGTTGCTCTGATTGTTGTTGTTTTGATTGTTTTGATCACTGTTATGTTGGTTGTTGTTTTTCTGCTGATTTGAACTACTTTCTGGTGATTGATCACTTTGTCCCTCTTCTCCCAAGATTTTCATTGCTGCAAGTATAGTACACTCTGGTAATGAGATCAATATTGCTCGCAAATAACCTGGATAGTGTCTTGCGATGTGCTTCACAATTTCTTGTTCGGATAGTCGCGGCACTTCTAAATGTCTGAGTTTTGTTGCCCATGTGGCGAAATGTTCACGATAGTTCGTATTGGTCGGCACCTGTTTTGTCCTCAGGCACTGGCTCCATACTTGAATCTGTATTTCACGTGACCAAAATTCGTCAATGAATGCTTTCTTAAAGTCATCATAGTTGGACAATTGAATTCTTATCGTTGAAAACCAACTGAGTGCGGCTGCTTTTAAACAGTCGCCTACGATAATAATCTTTTCACCGACGTATGACTGCTTGACGGCGAAATACTCTTCGAGTCGATATAGAAAGTCTTTTGGGTGTACGTCACGATTACTTCCAAAAAATGTTGGGCGTGATATCTCTGTGTTGTGACCCGTTTCGGTTTTTTGGTTATATTCGTTGTGTATTGGTTGTCTATTAATACGATCATATTTTATTTTCATGTTGTTTAGTTCTTGTTCAATTGCTTTGTATTTTTCTTCAAATTCATTGATTTTTGTTTTGTTTTCGTCTTCCATGTTGACGCATTTTTTTTCAATTTTGTCGATTTTTTGTAACAGCTGTTCAACTAGGTAACGGCTATTTTTTTCAACTTCGCATTTAAATGCATTGAATGCTTCTTCCGTGACATTTTTCTTCGTCGGCATTTTTAAAGATGTAGTTTCTTCTTTGCAAATCGAAGTAGTAATTTTCTTAATAAAATTTTTTTTTTTTTTTTTTTTTCTCTGGGCTGAAGTAGAAAATTTTTTTCCTGTCGAGCCTTGTAGTTGGGCACCAATGTAATATTAAATTATGAACGCAAGTTTGTGTTCAGGTTCATAATAATATTATCGTTTATTGAAAATACATATGTGTATATTACATTTATTATATAACATTATTTTCTTTTGTTTTGGAATTATTATCACGTATAGTGATTTACATTTAAAAATACATATAACAGGGATGGAAAGTTTCTTTTTCTTTTTGTTTGACTTACGACTCTGTTGGGTACCGATGAGATGTTGTTGTTGGTTGGTTGATGGGTTGTTGACCTGGTATCTCCGTGATCGGGTAATCCAATGGTGGCGGCACAGCAACCGGGCGGCGGCACAACGATCGGGCGGCGGTGACGATTCTTACCGGCTCGTTTGACGATAACTTTTGTTATGTCCGAGCTCGGTAGAATGTACGGACGGCGGCGGTGGCACAAACGGGCGACGGCGACGATTCTTACCGGCTCGTTTGACGATAACTTTTGTTATGTCCGAGCTCGGTAGAATGTACGGACGGCGGCGGCGGCACAAACGGGCGACGGTGGCGGCACAACGATCGGGCGGCGGCGGCGGTGACGATTCTTACCGGCTCGTTTGACGATAACTTTTGTTATGTCCGAGCTCGGTAAAACGTACGGTACGGAAGACGATATCGTTCCCTGGACCGTTTGATACAGCTGGTGCTATATCCGGTCACAAGGAAGAAATCATATGCTGACTGTATCGATGTATCGGAGGTGTTTGACTGCTGTTCACGGGGCCTATTTACCAACAATCTCGGTTGCCGCCGTGAACAGAAGTCGGGTTTTTTAGCTCTACTATTCAGTGGTATTCGATTCGTTGGTGAGTCGCTATGGAGCGGTGGCGTGCGTGGTTGGTTCTCTGCTTGATTTGTTTTAGGTTATTAGTATTATTTGGAACTTGACGACTTTAATAACTCATTAATACCGACTGGTATGTGGTGACTTTCATAACCGTGGGTGATGCGCGCGATCTAGTGAGTATGTGTTGGGTGTACTGTGACCAGCGTAACACACACGGTCGCACGCACTACCACTTGGCAGCGCAGAGGTGTGCTTATACGGCGGAGCACCGTTGGGTTTGGACTAAACCACGGGGTTCGCTAGTAGTAGCGGTATGGACTGTTCTGTCTCGTTACAACATCTTCAAACATAATTATTACATACCCGTAGTATATGCATTTTTGACATCAAAATCTGAAGATCAATATATTTCTATGTGGTTAGAAATAAAAATAATATGTCTTGATTTAACAGGTAAAATTATGAATGTACAAAAATTTCATTCAGATTTTGAAAAAGAAGCTCATATTGCAGTTATTACATTAATACATTCCCAGGTTGTAAATTGATGTGTTGTCAGTTTCATTTATCGCAATGTTGGTTTAGACAAATGCAAAAAAATAAAATATTGTTAAGAGAATATGGTACCAATTCCGAACTTGGTGTTTGGCTTAAATATTTTTTTGGATTACCATATTTACCACCCAACGAAGTAGGCGATGATTTTATTGAACTTATGTCAATTGCTCCAAAAACTCAAAATAGCATTGAATTTACAGATTATATACTTGATACATATATTACAGAGGATGCTATTTTTCCTCATTATTTATGGGCAAGGAAACCTGAAAATGATCCAAACACAACAAATGGAGCCGAATCATTTCATGCGGTGTTGGTAAGTTGCGGCCCAATCCCTAAATAACGTACGAGTTGCGGCCCGGGTTTATTAGAGGTACGTACAAGTTGCGGCCATACAATAATCTATATATTACATTTATATATTATATACTATATGTCTATATATATAGTATATAAACATCACAATATTACGTATTTTATAAATAATAAAAAATAAAAGTATTGGTATAATACAATAATGATAATAATCTCAAAAAATTAAAAGTATTCATGTATTAATAAAAAAATTACCTAATAATATTGTATAATGTCAAAAAAAAAAAATAAAAGTATTGGTATAATATAATAATGATAATAATGTCAAAAAATTAAAAGTATTCATGTATTAATAAAAAAAATTTATGTTATAACTGTTTTAAGAATATAGGTAGTATAATATAATGATAATAATTTCAAAAAAAAAAAATAAAAGTATTCATATATAAATAAAAATTTGACTATTGTTTTGGCAAAAACATAAAACTTAACGATTTAACTAAATCAACATTATCGATTTCTTTTCGCTCATGTTTTGTCATCTGTTCTCTAATGAAAGATTCTTTTTCACATATTTTTTTTGTTCTTACACTTTTACTTCTAAATTTAATGTATGTTTCCGATTGAATTTGTAGTAAGACATCAACAAAGTTATATATATATTAGGATGGCTAATGTAGAACAACATATTTAGTTTGGAATGAAAACTTTCACAGCTGTTTGTAGTACGGTTGCAGCTAGCAGTAAACTGTGCCCAAATATTCGAGGGGAACATAGCGTCCGGTGAAATATAGTTTTCAAAAATGTAGTCTGTACATTTCACTATCAGGTCATTTTCAGCAGGCTGTATTGCCATAAAGTCATCAGTAAAGCAGTCTATACAAAAATATAACTTCCCAATTTCCCATACGTGTTGAACATTTCGTTTATCGTTATTCGGTTATCGCTATGTATATCCAACACCGCATCTGCCAGGTGCATAAGTAATAAGCAAGGCTGGGCATTAACGAATTAAAAGTTAAAATTAAGTTAAAACATTAAGTTAATTAACTCGTTCTTTAAGCCTTGGTAATAGGCATATATATATTATATAGGTAAGGTACATAGGTAATGATAATTACTCGGGCCGCAACTAACCTATACCTAAAATATTATCGGGCCGGAATTCACCGGTCTCCAACACCGGAAACGACAAGTGGGGCCGCAACTCACCCACAGCCATTTCATGCACATTATAATTCTCAATTTTATTCATCGCATCCAAATGTATATCAAGTAATTAATGTGTTACGACAAATTTAAGTAGAAACTAACACAAAATGTAATGCTATTAATAAAAATATTTACAATATTCGACAAAAAGTCATATTAGAAAAACAAGAATATTTAAAAACGAGCTGGGATAAGTATATGTCAGGTGAAATTAAGATTTTAGATTATATACAACGTATGGGCGTAAAATTCCCAGGAAAAAAATTTAAAAAAACAAATATATTTTTTTTTAAATTTTATAACTATTTTTATAATTTTTAAACTTAATATTATTATTATATATTTACATAATATTTTTACTTCAGACAGTCCCAAGTCTGTCAAAATGAGAGGGGAAATTGATGGATAAAATACAGCATCCAAATATATTAAAAAAAAGGTCGCCCAAACACATTACAATGTTTTAAAATCACTCGCCCAACCACATTATACTAAATTGCCCAAACACATTGTAATTTTTAAAAATTCGTCCAAACGCATTACGCTCCTAGGAAACCCTTATAATTTAGATATATACTTGTAAGTTGCAAGTTTCATTTAACCACTTATTATTTGAGAAGATGAGATTAGAAATTGCCTAAATGTTACCCCTTAAATAATAGTCCTAGTTAGGCCCCTTAACCCATCTAGTTTGAAATGGATGTAATACGGGCTATGAGTAACCGTTTCTCTATAGAGGTACCTCAAATTAAATGTTATAAACGGGTTAACAACTTACCATACTGTGTAGGTACTATCGTGTCGATGACCGAGATACTCAGAAGACCCCCAAACGCCGCCGACGTCGAGGAAATCCTGGGCGGACCCTCGCCGGCCGACCTGCCGGAGGAAACTATCGCCAGAAAACGATTGCTGCTCTAATCGATGGTAAATCGGAACGAGCTGTTAGCCATGATCGAATCCATCATGTCAACAAAGGAAGACGAGGCCTACCACAGAGCAGCGACGAACAGGCGAAGAGTGCGGCAAGCTCCAGCCTGAGCAGCATGGGACCACGATGAAGAACGGTCAGTCTCACCCTCGAGTCGCAACAGCGAAACGTCGGAGGTGTCACCGACCACCACGTTCTTCATCACCACTACCGATGACACCACGGGAGGGACGACGATCACTGCAGTGGATTCACAAACGAGTTACCAGGGCGGCGGACTACGGTCGGCTCGCCAAGTCCAGGAGAAGATCCAGACCAGAAAAAAATGGAAAACTAATTAATGTAAAGGGGGTAAGGCGGGGGACTGTCCCGTCTACCCTCCATTGTGGCGAAAGCCGAATGTGTACATATTAAACTTTGATGTCTAATAAACGATTCCCGCGGCGCAGTCGGTTACAAACTGAAAACAAAAAAAAAAAGAAACTATCGTGTCATGTTATAGCATAAAAATTACAACAATGATGGTGAGGTTAACCGTTTAAAAGCCATTGATGATTTTTTTTTTTGTTAAATGTTACCGGTTAAATTACATTTTCAAAATGCTTTATTTTTCAATTATTTAATATATTATTTTGCTAATTTATTGATTTATGATTATTTTTTAAATTATACTATGGTATGAATATTATACTCATAAACCTACACTGATAAAAACTTATTATAAGATACCTATATCAATGATTTTTACTGTAAATCATCATCATAATATTATGTACAAATCAAGGTAAATTTAAAAAATCTACTTTTCAGGTATACTTATTACATCATAATATATGTATATATAATAACCTTATTAACTTAATTTAACCAGGTATTGGGTGATCTATGAAGTAAAGACTACAGACAATGGGTTTTCACGGTACTGCACTGCGCGTGCTGCAGTACAAAAACATAATTTGTTGTCTGATTTGATTCAAAAACTCGTACATGACATTTTTCACCCATTTAAATACGTTTTTGTAACTTACCTGATCACTCCGTGGACAATTGACGATGTTATTTTCTTCAAAACATTTTTCTTTCAGAAAAGGCTTATAAATATTCATATGCATGAGTAAACTGCTAATGAAAACTTGGTGTCGACCATGTTCGTACTAGTCATTATAATAATAGGTCCGTTGATATATATATACATATCTGAAATTGTTGAAGTGATAAATTAATTATCCAATACGTAACACTCGATACGAAATTAATTTGCTATTTGTCACTAAACGATATTTATTCTCAATTGCATATTTTGTAAATTAATTTGAACGCTAAAAAGTTTTTGTTTGAAAATATATATTTATGGAATTCGGTGACACAAATATTGAAAAATATCAGTTTATATTCAATTCTCAATTCATATTGAGAAAATGCTATTACGTGTAGATAATGTTTATATTAAAAAAAACTTTAAACATATCAGAGCATACGCCGATGAAAGAATAAAGTCTGGATAAATCATGTATATACGTAGAAAATGTTATATGTTGGTACCTATAGACTGAAATTAGACCAATCCGGGTAGTATTTTCATTGAGCACGAGATGGTTGGAGATTGGTACCAAGTTTTCTATTTGTAGATTATTTAGGGTATTCTTTGGCAGAACGGTGTTGAATATAATATTCAAGATGTTTTAAATTTTTTAGTGACGCTATACCATAGTACCTACCAAACATATTATATAAAGTGAAAACTAGACTATCAATAAATTAGTAAAATGACTCATATTGAAATAGCATATTGTTTGTATAAGATAACAGTAACTGGTGCTGCATTTTCAAAAGTACCTAAGTAAAATAATTTTCTAATGTATAAAAGTATTTTGAAATCAAAGTTTCTATACCTTGGCACTGTCATCGGAACATAATATACTGACAAGATGGGTAACTTTAACGAGCGCACATTATTTTCGAATTTAAAGACATCACCCTAATATCTTAACTCTAATAATATAATAATTTGTTTCAAAAATATTTTCGTGACTTACACAATTCTATGAATATAGGGTTATTTAATAAATAAAATAATATGTGACCAAACAAAAATTGTCATACAAAACGCATATAATATTTTTGCAAAAAAATTGTGCATATCGTATGTGGTTGTGCTGGCGTTACGTACGTTGGTAAAACTACTTGTGGGGGGATTGGGAAATGGTGACAATTAGGCGCCGATGACACCAAATTAAGAGATAGATTTTAATTTTGTTTGAATTTTTTCGTTATTATCTTTAGAAGTAATTTATTTTACATATATTTACTCTACATCTATTTTTAAATATTTCACGACAGTCAGATAAAATTCCAAAAACGTTATTCGTTGTTGTATTGTTGCTTTAATATTGTTTAACTGTTATTATAACAATTTATTTATGAGGAATCTTGTATTACATTTTCAAATCTGAGATATAAATAGAAACATTTTTATGAATTTCATACCCCAAATAGTTTTCGAATTTTCGTGATTTTGACGAATTTGTTGAAATCCTAACTTCAGACGCTCATAAAAAATTACTGTGGATTTACTCTCATTTTTTTTTTGAATTTCCATTAATAAGAACTTATGAGCATCTTAGTATTAAGTTTTCAAGTATTTTGACCGAACGAATATTTTTTTATCCACAATAGTTAAAATAAAACTAATAAAAATTAACTAAGTTTATCATATACAATAAAAACGATGTACCGTGTGTTCGGATTTTGCGGGACGGTCAAGCGGGGGGAGCGCGCGTACGTTGGCACTAAGCTGCGATTCGCAGTATAATGATATGTACGTACAACACACGCGCACTGTGCACACATCACTTGCGCGTATTATAGTTATAAAATTGTATTCCGCAAAATAATAATATTATCGTATTATACACGTTATGGAGCGAAAACTGAATGACATGTAACAATAATTTTAGTATTGGCAGACGGACGACAGGAATTTATTATTATTATTATTATTTTTGTTATATCGTGTGCGTGCGCGCCAGAACGTTTTGAGTCTGCACCTTATCGCCGGAGGTGTATTCGTGAAACAATCAAAATTCAACGTTATTTTCGCGCGCGTTTCATCTATACCGGCTGGCGTATACGATAATTTATTATTATACAGTGTGTATCTTATGTCATTGTACGCGGGGTTTTTTAACGATTATGGATCGATGACACGGAATTTCGTTAAAACGAAAAAAGACGTGTTCCTTTATTTTTAACAGGCAATTTTTTCATAACAATTTCAAAATGTTTAAGCACGCAGGTGTGTATACCGATATCAAAATCAACTTATTTTTTCAAATGGCAACTTCTATATTTTTAATGGATTCTGGAGAGCTTTTTTTTCTAAATATGTTGATAGTCAAATCATCAGTTTTGGTTGGCTATTTTATTAACTATGACCCTTTAAAGTTTAGTAAAATCTGCATTAATACTTTTAATTGAAATAATTGGTATAGATTTAATTTACAAGAGCTAAATACGTTTTTCTTCTAACTAACTTTTATAACTTGAAATTTGAACAATAAGTTTCCTATATTGGTAGGTATCGCATGCAAAGTATGAATTTAACAGTTGAAATTCTTTAAGAATTATTTAATAATCGTAATTTAAAATAAACTATTTGCAAGATATTTAGATAAGTAGTCAATCTCAATATAGGTTTGTAACCTAACTTAGACATACTTTTAATCTAAGTTAATTTTAGATTTTTAATATTATTTTAACATGAATCAAATGCTATTAGGTACCTATTACCATAGTCCTTAGCTGCCTAATAAAGAATCCGAATTAATGCTATTGTAAAAAAGTATGGTAGGAATTTATGATAGGAAAAGTATGAAATAAAATTTAAAATTTAACTGTCCAAAACTAAAAATAAGAAGGGTTATGAAGTTCAACTCCTAAATTTACACTTTGTATGCGATACCTACCAATAGGTACAACCAATATGGTTCAAATTTCAAGTTTATCTCAATATGAGAAGAGCGCTACAAAACATTGCACTTTTTTCATTACACAATTTTTTTTAACCACCATAGGTACACACATAACTACATAAGGCATTAATATCAACAATCGAATACCATTTACCAATTTACCATTATAACTTAAGCCACCTAATAAAGAATCCAAATTTATGATATTGTAAGAAAAGTAACTGTGAAGTAATTAATTACGATTACCTATCATAACAAATTAAAATAATAATATTGATTTTGATGATTGGTATGTTAAAAAAAAATAATGAACTATGTTTGCCAACAATTTTGTTTATGTTTTTTTTTTTTTTTTGTTGAGTGTCATTAGATTACCGAATAAACTACTTAAGTGTATAAAAAAGGTAGTTATAAGAAAATATGATTTAGCTCTTGTAAATTAAATCTACCAATTATAATACCACTCTGTATATAATATATTTATATCGGAAGATAAACCAATTACCTCCGATACCGTTCCTAGCTACCTATTACATGCCTATACAATGTGATCCTTTTATCATGAAAAACTCATTATTTTATAAAGTGTTAATATTTTTGAAAATATTTTTTTAACAGTTTCAAATTGTTAGAAAAACAACGTTTTTATTAAAAAAAAATCATATTTTTAAATATTTTTTATTCCTATAGTTTTTTAAGTTTTTAATTTTTTGAATGACAACATATAGTTTTAATTTCATATGCCGAAGCAGAATATTTTTCTAGTATTTTGATACTTCACCCTATGATTTTTCATGGGCCAAAAGGCTCTATATGCCTCAATCGTATTATCCATATATATTATTATGTATATGTATGTGTATAAATTTATGTGTATATAAGGCTTCTAGTATATTGTTTCAAAGGTAGATGAAAAAAATTAAAAATCCAGTCACAATTTTTTTTTATAAGCATCTTAAGTTCAAATCTTGAAAATACGTAAAAATGACGAAAATTTGCAAATTATTTTGAGTTAGAAATACATGAAAAATTTTCTTTTTAAATCTAAGAATTTAATAAATAATACAAGATTCTTTATAAGTTTGTCACCTTTATCAAAAAAAAAAAATGTCTACAAGAAAGTCAAATTAAATTTTTATGAGCGTTTGAAATTCATATTTTTACAACATATGATATTCACTTGATTTCTCATGTAACGATTTTCTTATTTTGTTGCAATTAAAAAACTAATGACTGTAAATACTAGAAAATTTCACTGAATATTTATATTATCATTTTCTATACACGATAAAATTTTGAAAATAATTTGACTCTTTTTGAGCTGTTAACGGACATTGTCAGTTTTCAATTTTTTTAGTTTTTTTTTCTATAAATATCAATAAAATTCTATTAGTTAGGCAATTAAACGTGAAAATTTAATGCAAGGCTCCTTATAAAGCGTTACAATAAGGTTGAAAAATATTAAAAATCGTTAGGCACAATTTTTTTTTAAGCATTTAAAAATCAAATATTGACAAAATACGAAAAAATGACGAAAATTTGCAAATTGTTTTGAGTTAAAAATTCATAAAAAATTTTCCTTTTAAATCTAAGATTCATAATACAAGATTCCTCATAAGTTTGTCACTTTTATCAAAAAAAAAATGTCTACAAGAATGTTAAATTAAATTTTTATGAGCGTTTGAAATTCATATTTTTACAACATTTGATATTCACTTGATTTCTCATAAAACGATTTTCTTAATTTGTTGCAATTAAAAAACTAATGACTGTAGATATTAGAAAATTTTACTGAATGTTTATATTATCATTTTCCATACGCGATAAAAATATGAAAAACTTGAACTGTTTACGGACTTTATCAGTTTTAAATTTTTTTAGTTTTTTTTTCTATGAATATCAATAAAATATTATTTGTTGAGTAAAAAAGCGTGAAAATTTAATGCAAGGCTCCTGATATATCGTTACATTAGCAGTTGAAAAAAATTAAAAATACATAGGCAAAATTTTTTTTATAAGCATTTAAAGTTCAAATTTTGACTGCTTACTAATTACATCGTACGTGTAGTGATTACGAACTACAAATAGGTAAGTATAAGTGCGTACAACCAACAAATTATGAAAATATGGAATTATCGACTTTAATATTTTAACTATTTACCTACTATGAACATTACAATACACTTTTTCAATAATAATATAAGCATAATAAGAAAAAGATAGAAGTCTCTAAGAATAACAAACTTTAAATTACAAAAAAATACTTAAACCCTTTATTTTTCATTTTAATAATATAATGTAGGTAAACAAAATCATAAAAACTAGAACTTCAGGTCTTTAAAAAAATAGCTCAAACTCTTTTCAAACAAAATATTGATAACATAGATAGTATCTACACGGCCATACATTGAATTCGTATATATCTATATTATATTTCCCTATGTAACATAAAATAATTTTTCAATTAATGAAGAAAAAAACTGTAAAAAAGTCTGTAGTTATTACAAGGCCATTCCACACTATAGCATTTCGTACTACACACAATTTTAGTCACAGGTCTACGGTGTTTAGAGAGATACTTTTTGCCGTGCGAATCGACGGTGTGTTTTATATTGTACTTATTATTATAATAATTATTATTGTCGTGGCGCAAATCGTCAGCGGCTTTTTATTATTATTGTTTTTTTTTTCCGAGGCGCGAATCACCCCAATCTTATTATAATTGTTATTTGCCGTGGCGCAAATCGCCATTTATAACTATTGTAATATTATCATCGCAATGCGCGAGTCGTCATATTATTATAACTAGGTATGGTTTGGGACTTGTTGCACTTAAAATTATCGAAATATACAGTCAAAATCGTCAAAACATGCAGCTATTTTTTTTATTTTAAGTTTATTAAAATTATAAAAATATAATATATTATCAAAGAAAAAATTTTGTCTAACTAAGTTTGAATTTATATTTGTTTGAAGATAAGTCTGTATGAGTATAGATCTCATTAGGATTTACCACAACTATACAATTGTCGTTATTGTCGATAAAAAGGTTGATTATTAAACGATAAAGAGACTATCGCAAATAGACGCGTTAGATACGACTGACTACGACCATCCAATTATGATTTTTCCAAACAATTGTACGTTTATAAAAATATAAAAATATAAAAATGTTAAAAATTGCTCAAATATGCACTTTTATCAACATAATATGACGAAATATGTTGATAAAAATATAAATATGCAAACTCAAACTTAGTATTTAATTTCGCAATTTCATAAAACAAATTTATAACTCACCTAGAATATTATCTACGACCATTACAAAAAAACATACAAATGCATCAAGTCCCGAATCATAGATTCTTTGAATTTATATCGTATGTTTATTTTATCAATTCTTATACTCGATAAAATTTTCAAAATATTTTGACTTGTTTTGAGTTGTTTACAGACAATTTCAAAATTTAATTTTTTAATTTTTTTCTATAAATTTCAATGAAATTTTATTTGTTGGGTCAAAAATTGTGAACATTTAATACAAGGTACCTGATATATGTTTACAATAGCAGTTGAAAAATATTAAAATACACATTTTTTTATAAGCATTTAAAGTTCGAATTTTGACACATTTTTGATATTTGAAATTTAAAAAAATTTAAAGTTCCTACTGTACAGTAGAGTGACACCCACTTTCCCACCATTTGTTATATTGTTTTGTTTAATGTAGGTATGGAAATATTTATTCATTACATTTTAATTGAACTTAACTCATCTGCATCCAAGCTGATTGCTATAATAGGATGAGTTTGCCACTTGTAACTATATTTTTTTATTTTACTTGTACCTATACATTTTGTTGTTCAATTAACCAGCTAGGGCTTGAAATCGCTTTTAAATATCGAAAAAAATCTTTAAAAATCATCAAATAAATTAAAATAAACTGATATCAAAATCAAATATTTCTTTTAATGATATTCAAAATGTATATTGAAATCGAAAAAAATTTGAAACTATAATTTTTAGGTACCTAGGTAAAATAATTTTTTAATTTTTATAAATTACCTACAAATTGATTTAAAATTCAATGATAGCCGATAAGCGGATTATGTTGATCATAGGTACTATGTAGGTAATAATCTATGTAATAACTAATAATAAATAATTAATGCTTCGTTTTCTTAGAACTGTTTCGCACAGTGGCGTCATTTCAGTTTTCAATAGAGGGGGGCAAAGGTTTAGACCGGCCCGAATGGGTAAAAAAAACCGCAAAAATATTAGTAGTTTATTAAGATATCTTCTTTTTTTTATTTTTGAAAATCTATTAACTGCATTATCTATAAATCAATTTTACCTGATTCATTATAAGTATATAAGTATATATATATTATCTTATATAAGTATATGATATATTTACAAATTAATATTATCTTAAATTATAGTATATTTTTTTTTTATTGCTTGATTACCGGCTCAAGTTTTGTCTGTTTATTAACATGTTAGAAATTATTTTCGATACTTTTCGAGCAGTTTGCGGTAATTTTATATTTTTAGTCACACCACCTAACACCACCCATCTATTTTTTTTAGATCATATTTTGCCCAAATTAAAAGATTAGTGTAAACATGCGTCACGAAAAAAATTAATTTTAATTTAGGCACTCAACTAAATTAACACAATACGCAGAATAGTTGAATCATACACGACTGTCGCAAGTTATGAAGTCCGTGATCAATGATAAAAGCATCAATCGGTTGTTGTTTTTAGAATTTGTAATTATTTTAGATTTTAGAAATTAAACTATACGAGATTATGATACTAATTGTTCATTTTCCTTCACAAAACACACTCTCACAAACAAACATACATAAATACATACCCATACATACAATGTGTACGTCCCCGCATACGTCTAAATATATTCCAACTATCAATTAGTAAAAATGTATCATTGTGACAATAATTTCTTAGTACATACTATAATATTTTCTGAAAATATTATAAAATTCCCATACAGCAAATGTTTGACTAAAAATATTATTATAACATTATTATAGGCACGTTTTTACGCTAATAAAATATAATAATGGTAAAACGGCAACAACTGGACACCGGCCCATAGGGCTGCTTTTAAAATCAGACAGGGGCAAATGCCCACCTTGCCCCCCCCCCCAAATGACGCCACTGGTTTCGCAGCTGCGCAAACGATGACAGGTTTTTCGTAATTGGTTTCATCGTTAATCTCAAAATTAAAATCGTAAAAATGTAAAATCTATGTATACCTATTTTAATTTGGAAAAAAAGAAAAATTATGTTCAAATTCTAAATAAAATTCATGCTTAATACCTACCTACCTACAATTAAATCGATATGGCACAACTACATAAAAATCATACATTTATAAAATCAATATACCTACCTACTATTTTTAATTTAAATCAGAAAAAACAAATATGGATACCTACGCGAAATTAAAACTAAATTTTTCGTTTTGATTTCAAGCCCTGCAATAAACTTTTAGTTATTATTATTAAAAACAATATTAATGAAGTAGGTACTCACGCCTCTCTGTGATAGTTTCTATTTTCTTTATAAAAACTTTGACATCTCGTGGCACTACATGTCTTTTGCACTGTATATCTATACTCATCAGTCGGACATATTTTTCGAAGAGCCAGCAATGTCCGTTAAATACGATGAAAGTAATTATTTTTTTTTTTGTATTTTTAAGCTTAAATTAAGTAAATGCTTATTTTACGTACTTTTTTGCTACAAAATCTGAACCCTAATTATGTGTTTACACACTATTTTGATTATAAAACTTATCAACTATCAACTATCAACCGCAGCTCTTTAGAATAAGATTCTCGTACATAAATTATATTTATCGTCGTACATAGTGATGGGAAAATTCCCGGGAATTTCCCGGGAATATAATAAGTTTTTTAAATATTGATCATAAATTTCAGTTTTAAATTAAACGTATGGTTGTAAATGATCCAAATGACAGCTCTTTATTGATATTATGTCAGTTTAGATATTTATTCTTTATAAAAAAGTTATTAAGTAACAATAATTTAATTTTTTTAAATATGTACAATGGTCAATGATCACAAAATAAACGATCTAACTTTCATTTATCTATATTGAAAAAATAAAAATAAACATTATAAATTGAAATACTGAATAACTTTTACTTATACATATAATGAACAACATATATTTATATATAACTATAGGTACTTTAGTCTCTTTATTAATAAAAATAAAAGCAAAACTGACGTATAAATTCTCCAGCTCCCCCCCCCCCCCCCCCCCCCACCACCATATCGAATTTTAAACTTTTTTTTGGTTAAATATTTAGTGCAATTAGCGTGACTGGTTTTGAAATTTGCGTGGCACTAGGTCAGATTTAAAAATGTAAACAAAGTGGGGGGGGGGGGGGGCTGTAAAAACGTTTTTCCTCATCCGAATTTTGAACTTTTTTTTTTATTTAAAATATAATTACAATCTATTCAACAATTCAGTACAATAAGTAATTTAGATATAGTATTTACATATCGAGAATAACAGATGGGGGAGGGCACTCAGTAGTGCCACCCGACGGATTAAGTTTAAGATTAAATCAATACTAAACAGCCGACGCGGTGGCATGTGATAACGGGCTTTATAATCTGCATATTACATAACAATAATAAATTCACAATAAACATTTAATACAAATTATAATAATAAAGACTGTGTGCGTGTATGTGTGTGCCGGTTGGTGGCGGAGCCTACTCATATTGTCGCGGCGGCGACAATAGTCTTTGTGTTCATCTGGAGTAAAGTCGAATGTCTTCTTTGTGTATAGGTCTATCATATGTGTTAAAACAGCACATGTGCATCTGACCATAGCATATATATTGATGGTGCAAAGGCCAAATATCTTCACTTTTGTTGAAATTGTGGTTACAACAATATTATAAAATGCATATTATTTGCTTGTGTTTAACCGACATTACGATTTAATCACTATAATTTTTAACATTATTAATTTATTTTAACGTCGTAAGCCAATATGATAAATAGTTACAAATGCTGTAAGCCATATTATAAAAACGTAAGCCTCAAAATTTTGATTTTGATTATGCTACATTGTTGTTACCCACATACAAATGTTATTGTAGTAAGCAAGTTACTACTTAACAATAAAACAAATCCCACAGGTACATAATTATACTATACTATAATTTAGATACTGTAATTCGGCATATATCGGATAATAGAAACGGAAATAAGGGTTCTTTCTGTTTAGTAAATAATATTACATTATTATTTCTTGTTAAGAAACGCACTGAACAATATAATTGCTCTGTATACCACAATGTACAAAAGTTAAAAATATGAAACAGTAGAATGATTATTTTTAGTAAAACGCTGTACGTGACGATATTCAATATGAAAAATATTAAAAATGATTATCTCAAATCGAATACACAGAATTATACTGGAAGTCATAAAAGGCGTGGGCTGGAACGATGTTCACACAAACCACATCCGTGAGCCGAGATACAGTATATCTATAGGCAAGGGGTACGGGGAACTTCATATAAAAGGGAGCCCGAATCAGCCTGTTTTCAGACGTGTACTACCACCCATTAGTGCAAGCACCTTCACGCCACTCTGTACAACATTATTTTGGACTTAGAAAATTATCGAACAATATAATAAAATTCACAATAAACAACATCTGTCTTTTATTTATTCAACAACCACGACTTCAACATCAAATAAAGTGTCTGCGACCTGCATCTATAATATCTTGGCAGCCACTTATCTACTATTAGCACTACGATAGTAGGTACCAAGCTCCCGAGTATATAACACTGGCGCAGTCGAAAAAAGGAGGTTCAAGAAGTTAAAGACGAGGCGAGCAGTCGAAGCGGCGGATTTAAATTTCCAAAGGCGAGTCTAGCAGTCAAGGCGGCTACATTCAACTTCGGAGATCCAGCGGACGACGCAGCGGCTACACCACGTCAGCAGCTCCACGGAGGTAACAGTTAAGGTCTGATCAACCAAGGCGACTCCGGAATCAACGAACAATTCAAGACGGGCCAGCAGACAATCAAGGAAAATGAACACAGCAGTGGCCACAACGTTGTTGTGAGTATATTAATTAAGTGAAGATAGATAATTAAATTAAAATTGTATAGCTTGAAGTGCACGTCTCACGTTGATACATATATTTCAGCGTTTATTTTATACTCGGTGGTGGTGTAAAATATTAGGGAAAAATATTTGAATAAAATTAAATAAAAAAAAAAAAATATAGGAAACAAGCTTGGGAAGAACTATATACGTATTTTATGATAGACAGCTGTAGACTGATCTAGGATTTTTATGGTAAATAGACGGCAAGGACCGATCTAAGATTTTTTGTGATAGGCAGCAGGGACTGACCTAAGTATTTTATGGTATTTTGTGATAGGCAGCAGGGACTGACCTAAGTATTTTATGGTATTTTGTGATAGGCAGCAGGGACTGACCTAAGTATTTTATGGTATTTTGTGATAGACAGCGGAGACTGATCTAATAAATTAAAGTAGACGGCGATAGGCTGATCTAGGAAATTGATGCACGCGCGTAGCATTTTTGAATTATATATGAGAATAGTTGATTAAAGTGAAATATTGAATTTTGAATTGAAATATAGAATATAATTGTTGAAAGAAGTAAATTGATATATATTGAAGAAAAGAGATTTTGAATTAAAAGGCAGTAGATGACCTTGTTAAAGTAATTGACGTCAAATTTTGAAAAGTTTTGAAAAAAAAAAAAAGAATTAATTATAGGGGCGCCCTAGGATAAGAAATAGTATAACGTTACTAAGAATAAGTTGATAGAATAATTATTAGAAATCAAAATAAATTGTTAGTATTTAGAAGATTAAATGGTAAAGCGCGTAAATTAGGAAATTAAATCATTTAGGAAAAAATTAGTAATAAGAAAAATAAGGGATAGGAAGTCGAATATTATTGGAGGGATTTACGGAGTAATTAACCGGGAATTTTTTTGTTATAATATTCGAGCGTAGTACGAGCGCGTACGCATAAAAACATCGCGGAACAGTGCGAGAGAAACGGGTGAGGGGATACCGTATCGAAATTTAACACGCCTAACATAGGCGGTCGAACGTTTTACGTGTTATTAGATAGGTACTCATCCATATCCAACGTACGACGCGCGTTTACGTAATTTCTTTTTATTATTTGTGCATGATAGTTATTTTATAAGTAATAATTTTTACGTATTATTAATTTTGGTGAAGGTAGTTACGTATTATTAGTTTATAAATCAATAATAGTATATACATGTAGAGTAAATACTGTTGGTAATTACTCACGTGGATAGGATATTAATAAATTTAGTAGATATAATTTAGTAAAAATTATATATATGTAATGTTTAGATAAATATATGTCAGAATCCGATAGTTCAGATATTGACACTAGTTCTGCGGACAGTTCAATAAAAGTTGAAAATTATAAATCTAGGAAAGAATTAAAAGAGGCAATTTTAAAAGACGCTGTAAAGAAAGAATTTTTAGAACAAACTAGGAAACACATAGTTAAAACTGAAAAAACTAGTAAAGAAAAGTTAGTAAGAACACATAGTTTAACAGAACAGATAGGTACCACGCCACGAAAACAAACCGTAGGTCGTTTAGGTACTAGGTCAGACTCAAGCGTAATTCACGTGCAGTTAGAGTCAGTGGTTAAGAAAAAAATGAGTAAAATGGATTTAGATAAAGCAATTGCTATGATACCTATTTGCACGGGCAAAAAGGACGTAGCCGAATTTATAAATATTTCTGAAATCGCAATTAAGGAGACAACGGAAGCAGATACACCGAAATTATTAAAAATAATTACTTCTAAGTTAACAGGAAATGCGTTAGAAGTAACAAAATATCGAAATTTAGAAACATGGGGAGCAATAAAAACAATATTAGAGGGGGCATTCGAACAAAAAGTATCGGAGAGGGCCCTATCAATAGCTTTAAACACGGCACGTATGGCCGAGGGAGAAAGTGTGGCAAAATTCGCTAGTAGAATCGAAGAGTTATATTATAAACTCTGCGCGGCAAGTACGGTAGGTCTATCTCAGGCCGAGGCAGATATAGTGAAAAAACAAACAAAGAAGCAGGCAATGATCATATTTATGACAGGGTTACCTCATCACCTATATACAGTACTGACAAGTCGAAATCCCAGTACATTGGAACAATGTTTCAAAACGGCGATCGATGAGATGCTCGAATATGAGTCAAAAGTAGAAATGGATAAATTGCAGAGACAAATTGGTAATGGAAAACAGGCAGACGTCAATAACGAGGAAAAACGACAAAATGGTGGTAATACAAATAACGCAGTTAATCGCGGATGAAACAGTAATTCAAATCAAAGCAATAGAAATAATAATTTCAACGGGTATAACAACAGATATGTTAACCACAACAACCGCAATAATTATGGGAATAACAATCAGAGTGGATATGGCTCACACATGGTTAATCGCGGCGGTTATCGAGGCGGAAACGGCTATGGACGGAATTTCAATGGCAATAATGTACAACAAAATAATTTTAACCGAGGCACCGGATGCTACACTTGTGGTAGATCTAATCACATAGCACGAGATTGCTGGAGCAATCGACCTAATGCGCAACAAAATACGTATAACAATAATCGTGTAAACGGCACGCGCCATGCGAACAACAACAATAATGTTCGTAGGGACAATAACAATACTCAGGGTGTATTTTGCAGTTACTGCAATAAGATAGGTCATGAAATTTCAAACTGTTATACAAAACAGAAAAACGAAAGAAGCACGTCGGGAAACGCCAACGGACCATCACCAGTGGGAGTCAGATTGGTCCAAGAAATAGTTCAAGACCCACACATATCACAGCAAAATTAATAGACAACCACATTACTTTAGAATCACCCAGTTTTAATAAGAATCAAATTAAATTATTAGTCGATACTGGAGCGGATCTAAATATAATTAAAATTAATGGATTAAAAGGAAACACTGAAATTAACGAAAACGAAAAAATCTATTTGAAAGGCATCAATGAAAAACTAGTTTCTACAATAGGAAAAACAGAAATAGAATTAATAATTAATAATGAAGCATTCGAAACACAATTTTATGTTGTAAACAATATTTTTCCGATTCTGGCAGACGGAATTATTGGTAATAAATTTCTAATAGATAATCATGCAGTAATAGACGTTGCTAATAACACGCTAACAATAAATAATAATAAAACCGGAAGCGATAGTGATATCTGTTTTACATTAAAACCGCGCTCAGAAACAATAGTACAAATCGATATACCCGATAAAGAAATGAATAATAAAAATATTTTAATTAATAAACAAGAATTAATACCGGGCGTATATTGCGCGAATATTTACAATACAGTCAAAAACAACAAAATTACTATAAGCATATTAAATATATCAGAAATGACGCAGGAAATAAATGTAGGTCAAGCGCGTAATATTTCATACGACACGGATGTTTTGACAGATAGCGTACGGTGTATAAACACAATTGACACTGAACGCTCGCGTCGGGTCAGGGCGTTGATACGTACTGATCATCTTCAAGTTCACGAATATAATTCGATAGTAAAAATATGTGAACATTACGCGGACATTTTCTATTTAGAAGGGGATAATCTTACGTGTACTACGGCAGCAGAACACGTAATAAAAGTTCCTAAGGATTTGAAACCGATTTATAAAAAACCATACCGTTTACCGTTTTCACAACAACCGGAGATAGAAAAACAAATAGGTCAAATGATGAAAGATGAAATCAGTACGAAAATAGAATAGAATAAAATCGATTTAATACTAGTCTTGATCATGTAATAAAACTTGAATACAATAGTTTATTGTTGGTCTGGGCCTGTAGTAAAAAGATATATACTAATTACAGTATAGGGATAGTAATATTAACTAGACATAAAATATAATAATATAGCGATTAATGGAAAATATATATATAGAAGCAAACGTAAACGTAGAATGAATGAAAAAAAAAAAAAAAGAAAGTTAGGAACATATTAGCATATATTGGCGTAATTAACATGGTGATGGAATAAGAAATATATTAATCTAACTTATTTAAAATATAATTAACATGGTAATGGAAAAATAAAGTATAGTAAACAACACTATTTTATCATATATATATATTGCACGAAAAAAAAAATATATTGTAATAGATTTTAAGAATTCATGTTATATTAAAGTATTATTACACATATTATATTAACCATAAGATAAGATTATTGGTGTAAACAAAAACACACAAAAAAAAAGAATATATTGTTAATCACATAAGATAATAACCTAGATAATAAGCAAAATATATACTGTAATATTGTGAATTATAATCTGTATTCTGTCAATAATAATTAATATGGTGAAATGTACCATATAATTATAATCATGTATTTAATGTAAAACATAACATGTAAACATGTAATAATTGAATGTAATGTAATAATTGATATATGTAAAATTTGTAATCATAGGAAAGTGCTTGAACTAATGGAGGAAGTTTGAGTTAATTTTTCTCATTTTAGACGATAAAAATCAACTTTTAAAGGGGGAGATGTAGTTAGCAAGTTACTACTTAATAATAAAACAAATCCCACAGGTACATAATTATACTATACTATAATTTAGATACTGTAATTCGGCATATATCGGATAATAGAAACGGAAATAAGGGTTCTTTCTGTTTAGTAAATAATATTACATTATTATTTCTTGTTAAGAAACGCACTGAACAATATAATTGCTCTGTATACCACAATGTACAAAAGTTAAAAATATGAAACAGTAGAATGATTATTTTTAGTACAACGCTGTACGTAACGATATTCAATATGAAAAATATTAAAAATGATTATCTCAAATCGAATACACAGAATTATACTGGAAGTCATAAAAGGCGTGGGCTGGAACGATGTTCACACAAACCACATCCGTGAGCCGAGATACAGTATCTATAGGCAAGGGGTACGGGGAACTTCATATAAAAGGGAGCCCGAATCGGCCTGTTTACAGACGTGTACTACCACCCATTAGTGCAAGCACCTTCACGCCACTCTGTACAACATTATTTTGGACTTAGAAAATTATCGAACAATATAATAAAATTCACAATAAACAACATCTGTCTTTTATTTATTCAACAACCACGACTTCAACATCAAATAAAGTGTCTGCGACCTGCATCTATAATATATTGGCAGCCACTTATCTACTATTAGCACTACGATAGTAGGTACCAAGCTCTCGAGTATATTACAATTACATTAAACTAACATCTGCATTAAAATACATATTTCTATATTTCAAACTCAATAACTATTAGTATGAAATGAGGACTGCCAAGTCCAGACTATGACAAACATTTTTGTCTTTCTCTAAAAATTTCCAGCTCGTATTATTTATTTTCATCTTTTTACCTATATTCATTGGAGTGTGCATATGTAATTGCTAGTTTTAATTAATATTTTAATTTAAATTTTTTATTCAATATGAGTGACAAAGAAATAATAATTACTAATACCGCTTTTTTACATTGTTAACAACTGTGCAATGGATGTTACAAAACATTGATGCTAAAATGAATTTAGATTTCAAAACAACATTACCAATTAACTTTTATTTATAACCATGAAATTCTGTGACTCTTATAAAAATAACGTTTGTAAAATTATACGTTAACAAGTAACAAATTATATTCAAATACAAATTATTTTTTTGTGACATGATATTACAACAAAACATTTATAATAAAGTATTTTTTCTTACAAATGACAAATAATCTTTGTTAGTTTTACATTCTTGTTGTCCAATTGCATGCATTTATAATTTTATTTGATTTATAACTTTAATATATGTACTTGGTTACTAAATATTAGGATACGTAAAATAATAAGATGTTAAATGTATTTGTTAAATATTTCTCTTATGATTACTTGTATACTTTGTTATCTTTTGTCTTTATTTATGTTTTTGTTTCTGATATTGTATGTTCTATTACAGCGGTTCTCAACTGAGTCAAGTTAATTGTAAATATTACTCAAGGACTGCATTTTTGCAATTTAATGTTTACTTGGTGAGGACATTTCTATGATAAAAAAATAACTACATTATTAGTTATTGTAAATGGGCATTTTTTACCGGTGTGATAAAAAACAATTACTAGAATAAATAAATACTGTATTTTACAACAGGGTACCAACAGGGGCCTAACTACAGGGTAATTTGTGATCCTCATACACATTTTAGATTTTGAGCAAAGAAAATAATTTTTTTGGTTTAACAATAAAGTCTAATTTTTTAATAAATTGTTTAGTAATATCATGAACAAAATTATCGTTTAGAATCTTAATAGTTAAATTTATTGTTGATAAAATTAAGTGCCTTTTTTTATTTTATTAATTATGCAAAATGTTATATATTATTTTATCAAGTTTTAATACGTACATGGTTTTACATACTTTAGAATTTTAAGTATAAATGTTTAGTTAGTGCAACGTTAAGATCCTAAATTTATAAAAAAAAAAAAATAATAATTTCTTCTCATTCACAGATAGCTATTTAACTAATTACATTAGTTGTTTACATTTCTAACAGCTTAATACATTATTATTTATTAATATACTTTTATAATATTATATAATATATTATCAAAATAATTTCTGTTTTAAAAGTTTTAATAATTTAAAAGAGCACGCATTTCCGACCACAACATTTTGGTATCCGAGGCAGTTGTCACTCCCCCCTAAATTTGGCCCCTTAATTATTCAGCGTGGATGTCGGTCGGTCGACGAAAAAAAAACGACATGTGATCGTTTATCGTGTAAAGTTGATGTGGCCATACGGCGAGCACGGTCCGCAGACTTAAGCTCTCCGGCGTGAAAATATTCTACCCGCGGCAGCTATGACGACCATAAGGCGAAGTCCCCCTTTGACTGCGGCGGCGGCCGTGTACCCGTGCCGGATGTCACTGTGCCCTTCATCGACCGGCGTTTGACGAGTTGGCGTTTGACGTATCTTCCCCCCACCCTAAATTATTTACAAATACAATAGAGTATAGACAATGCTATTTTGCATTGTTGTCAGTATTTAATTGTGGGCTATACCTATAGTTTTTCATATAGGTACCTGCAATATTGAATTCAAATTTCAAATTTGTTAATATTATAGATCAATTACTAGTGATTATATTATATTAATTAACAAAATCCAAAAGACTTTTCATAATGTCGCTTTTTGCAAAACAGTCAATTATTATGTAAATTTCTATGTGTATGAACATTGGAGAAATAATATGATTTTGGGGGGAGGGCAGGCCCTGTATCCGTTCCTGCTTATAGCATTATGTTGATATCAATACATTTGAAATAAATCAGGAATAAACCAAGCAGCTTTGTAGTACATAGAATTTATTATAATATATTTGGTTGATGACCCCAAGGCCTGATTTAATAAAATTAGGGCCAAGTGCACGATTTTTTTTACAGCTCAAAATAAGTCAAAATATTTGGAAAATGTTATTGTGTATAGAATATGCTAATATAAACATTCAGTCAAAATTGCATGTAATTAGGGTCATTTGTTTAAGAGTTACACCAAATACCAAAATCGATTTTCTCAAAAACAGATTTTGCGTAAAAATTCCCGTTTTTCCTTAATTTTTCTTTTGTTTTTTACAGCTCTTTTAAAAACTACTGGGAAATGTTTACTTTTGACCCCCTCAAAGTACCAACTATATTCACTTTTCTAAAAATTTTTACTGTACTAAAAGTTTATGACCAACACAAAAAATAAAAATTAATAAAAAAAAACACACATCATTGTAAAATCAATACATTCATCGTTCCACTCAGAATCTAAAAATCGATCTATGAGAATTTGTTAGTATAGTGTTGAATATCTATGTCTATTACTTAAATTTCTAATTACAAATTTACTTAATTTTCCGGTAAAGCTTTTAGATTCTGAGTGGAACGATTAATGTATTGACTTTACAATGATGTTTTATTTTTATTTTTTCAGTTTTGTATCATCACCTTTTAGGACAGTAAAAATGCTTAGATTTTCTGTAACGGTATCTTTTCTGATAGAAAAGTGAATCTGGTTGGTACTTTTGGGGAGTCAAAAGTAAAAATTTCCCAGTAGTTTTCAAAAGCGCCGTGAAAAACAAAAGGAAAATTAAGGAAAAACGGGAATTTTTACGCAAAATCTGTTTTGGAGAAAATCGATTTTGGTTGTTGGTGTAACACTAAAAAAAATGAACGCAAAGACATGAAATTTTTAATGGTTGTTCATATTTGCATTTTCTATACATGATTAAATTTTTTAAATAATTTGATTTGTCTTGAACTGTTTAGGAACATTTTCAGTTTTCAATTTTATTAGTATTTTTTTCTATGGATGTCAATAAAACTTAATTTGTTGGGTAAAAAAGCTTGAAAATTTAATACAAGGCTCCTACAATATTTTTACAATAATATTTGAAAAAATACTAAAAATCCTTAGTCACATTTTTATATTTATAAGCATTTAAAGTTCAAATCTTCACAAAATACGGAAAAATCACGAAAACTAGCAAATTATTTTGAGTTGAGAATTCATAAAAATTTTTATGTAATACAATATTATCTACAGGTTTGTCTTCAAAAAATGTCTACAAGTAAGTCAAATTAAATTTTTATGAGCGTTTGAAATTCATATTTCTACAACATTTGATATTCACTCGATTTCTTATGTAACGATTTTCTTATTTTGTAGTAATTAAAAAACATATGACTGCAGATACTTTAAAATTTCACTGAATGTCTAAATTAGCATTTTTTATTCACGATACATTTTTGTAAATAATTAGCCTCTTCTTGAGCTGTTTATGGACATTGTCAGCTTTCAATATTTTTAGTTTTTTTTTCTATAAATATCAATAAAATTTTATTTTCGGGTAAAAAAGCGTGAAAATTTAATGCAAAGCTTCTGATATAATGTTACAATTGCAGTTGAAAAATATTAAAAATACATAGGCACAATTTTTTTTTATAAGCATTTAAAGTTCAAATTTTGACAACATTTAGCAAATTTATAATTTATTAATTATTTAGTGGTTAAAAATTATAAAATGTTTAACTTTTATGGCTAAGGATTGAAAATTTAAAACAAGGCTCCACGTAAATAGGTTATATATAAATTACTTTATTCACAATAATATCATTAAATATACTTGGTAATATCATAGGCTGACTGACCGTTTTCGCTCAGAATCGTTTAGTCACAATTCTTTTTTATAACTTATAAGCATCTAAAGTTCAAATATTAAAAATACGTAAAAATGACGAAAATTTGCAAATTATTTTGAGTAAGAAATACATGAAAAATTTTCTTTTTAAGTCTAAGAATTTGAAATATAATACAAGATTCTTCATAAGTTTGTCACCTTTATCAAAAAAAAAAAATTTCTACAAGACACTCAAATTAAATTTTTATGAGCGTTTTAAACTTCATATTTTTACAACATTTGATATTCACTTGATTTCTCATGTAATGATTTTCTTATTTTGTTGCAATTAAAAAACTAATGACTGTGAATACTAGAAAATTTCACTGAATGTTTATATTATCATTTTCTATACACGATAAAATTATGAAAATAATTTGACTCTTTTAAACTGTTTACGGACTTTATCAGTTTTCAATTTTTTTAGTTTTTTTTTCTATAAATATAAATAAAATATTATTTGTTGAGTAAAAAAGCGTGAAAATTTAATGCAAGGTATATATCGTTACATTAGCAGTTGAAAAAAATTAAAAATACATAAGCATAATTTTTTTTTATAAGCATTTAAAGTTCAAATTTAAAATGTAATAATTATTTTGTAGTTATAAATTTATAAAATGTTCAACTTTTATAGCTAAGAATTGAAAATTTAAAACAAGTTTCCACGTAAATAGGTTATATACAAATTACTTTATTCACAATAATATCATCAAATATACTTGGTAATATCATAGGCTGACTGATCGTTTTCGCTCAGAATCGTTTTTCTTATACAATGATATTATATCGTTGAATTCAAATTTAACACCATCCATTACAGTGACCCATTTGTAACTTACTGTACAGCAGAGCGACACCCACTTATCCACCTTTTTTAAGGAGTTGTGCTTAGGCAATTCATTCGTCTCTGTTCGTTTTTGTGTGTGTAGTAAATGATCATTAGTGTGTGTATACTTCCCACCAATCACCTGCATCATACATATTACGCACGCGCAATGCACATGTCATTTTGTCATTAGATCAAAATAATCAAAACCAATTTATGGACGTGGAATAGTTAGCTATACGCCTGCCAATATTTTAAGTACTTCTAAAGCTTCGATTTAAAAAATGTATAAGATTTTTCAATGCATAAACTAGATTACTAACAAATCATTGACGGGAATAGACATTTTAAATGTTATACATTTTTAAAAATGTATATTAAATGTATTAAAAACTATCAAAAATATTAAAATATTGAAAACATGCACCGACCGATGCTCAGTAAACTCCACTCAACAATTTTTTTTAATTATTTTAATCGAACCACTAAGTTCCTTAATTGTTCTCAGTCGCTAAGGTCATTTTTATTTAAATTTTTGTTAAAAAAGTGATAGACTTTGCAGGTGCTTTAACATAATCCTTATATGAGAATATGCGATAACCCCCATGTCATATATTGCATATATTGGGCAAAATACAATTTCATACTTTAACTCTCTGAAAACTAACACTCTGCAGTTGTTTTGCCCATATACAAACCCGGATATTGTACGTCAAGTTTTATTTGTAAAATCACTGGTTTGTAATAAAGTTTTTGTAAGAACTTTATATTTGGTATAATTGAACACCTATACTTTGGTGGAATTTTCTTAATTAAAAAAAAACTCGTAAACCGTTACATATTGCAGGTCAAAAAAATGTATTATAATACAATCGTTTCTCTTGACACGTTATACAGGCAACTCAGTCAAGAAAAAGATCAAATGGCTCGGGAAATTGACTTGGAAAAACAAAAGAAGAAACGGATTTCGCGCCACAACGAAAAACTGCAGTGGAAACTGAAAAAGAGCACTGAAGTGGCTAATCATTTAGCTGTTTCAACAAAGAGATTGAGTAAGTCGTCGAAACTCGTCTGAACAACAATCTGTTTGATCTGTTTTATAAATAAAAATGTTTAATTCCGCAGGCCAAACACCGCAAGACCTTGCAGCTATGAGAGAGGCACAAAACAACTATCAGAAACTATGCAGCAGGGAGAGCTCGAATTCGGAAAACAGGTAATATTATAATAATATTATTAGTTATTAATTTACACATTATTGTTCATTATTTTGAGCGGGCCCGAGTCGAGCGTCGCGTGTTTTCATGGGTGTTATCTTTATGAAGTAATTTTATTGTAGTGTGTGTTATCCGTGATCGATATTCTTATGTTATCTCGCTATCAAATGTTATCACCGCAATACGAATTGTACTGTCGTCTTTGTAGGAATTAGTCTTGTAGCTTGTACTTTCGAAGTCCTGTGCATTAACGAGTCAACAAGTTTAGGCGATTTAAATTAATTTAACGCACTACCTATATAATTTCAGTTTTTTTATTAACTTAATTTATTTGCCCTTGTGTTATGACTTAAAGTAACGCAATATGTTTCGCAACTGTTAGTCTGTTTCAACTTCCCAATTAAGTTAAATTTGAATTTTCATTAACAACTACATATTATACATTATATAACTACATATTTTATGTTTGTCTCCCGAGTATGCATGTTATTTTCTTTTTTAATACCTTTGCTTATTTGTATTATACCGGTGTTACGTTAATTGTTTTTTAGTGAAAAAATGAAATTAAAATATTTTAAAACTAAATGAGTTTATGTTAACATAAACTGTTAAAATTTCTATTAATTTAACATTTAATTAAAAAAATAAAAATCCTTGACTCTAGTTACTTCTAACTGAATTAAAAATATAAATTTTACTAACACGCACTCTGTCTTGCAAAAATGTTGTTGAACATATTGTATTTCGGAATTTTTCCGTTTTATTACATTTTCATATTCAATCTCGAATACGTATTTCTACTTCCGCGTATTGTAAAAATCGTGTTTTTCCCGTGTATTCGAGCACACACAAAAATGTCTTTCTCTCAAATACGGAACGTATAGTATTTATATTTCCACTTTGTCCTCGATAGCTCACCCTTGCAACCCTCCTACCCAGTAATTCATTTTACGAGAATAAAATGTCAATACGTATATCAAAACTAATTATAATATATTGTTGGTTGTGTTTGGTATTCAGCGGTGACGAGGACACGATGACTAGCCAACTGGTAGAGGTAGACTCGGAGGCGCAGGCCCGGATACTGAGAGTGATGAAGAAGAACGATTCGCTGTCGTACGTGTTCGAGGTGGAAGAGGAACCGTCGGAGATCGCCACTCGGCCGGTGCGCCGGGCCAGCAGTCTGCGGTCGGTGGGCAAGTCACGGACGCGTGCGCGCGGACCGGCTGGCGGCGAGAAGCGGTCCCGGGCCAGCTCGCAGTCGGACTGCGGGTCGTCCGACAAGTCGGTGGAACTGGACTCGGCGCTCACCCGGAATCTGGACGAACTGTTCGCGCCCGGCCCGAATGACCGGTACCTGAGCGGCTGTTTCACGTGCAGCTCGGACTCCTCCAACTCGTCGCCGGAGCACCACCTCCACAACGTGGTGCAGACCTACGAACAGAACCACGGTCCGTCCTATGTACAGATGGTCGCCGAGCAGACCGGCGGTGGTGATAAGGCCCAGGGCGGTGGGCTGACCATCGTCTGAGAAGATAATATTTTGGTCGTCTTCGTACGGATGGGTGACGGGAGTGATGGAAGGAAAGTCCTGAGGGATAGATCCTTATAATATCATGTTCGCGCACAATACGCATTCTCTGTTAGACTTATTTTTCTCTCGTTAGATTGTGCCAAATACCGTAAGAAAGTTGTTCACAATTCACAATCCATGTTTATATTATAATTTTATAATGTGTGTTTAATGTAAAAATCAAAATACCTTTTACTTTTTACCGCTAACGACGTTTTGAATTTTTATTACGATTTTATTTTGTTTTACAAAAGCGCGAGCGTGTGTGTATTTTTTCTCTAGTAACTCTTAAGACTGAATTCTTAAAAAAAAAAAAAAAATTGACCGAGTCTTGGGGAGAATTTTTTTTTTTTTTTTGAAAATGTGTCAAGAGAACTTAATAATTATTATTTTTTTAATTGTATCGCTTACACAGTGTAACTATGTTTTTATTTTAAGATTTAAATGTTTATAATGTAGTCTAACGTTTTATTTATTTTTTAGTATTAGTTTCCGCGAGATAGAGGTATGCCACCTACATTTTATTTAAATTCCCCGTGACCATTATACCATATTACTTAAATCTTGTGACTTACGCATCTTACTGCGCTGCGTCATTGTTAGTCTTTACTGTTGTAATTTATTTATATTTTTTAAAACAATACTGCACAACAAATCGTGTAACTTAACAGTTTGACTAGCTTTCATTTGTGTTGTATAATTTTGACTTGTCTGACCAAATATAAGTTATCTGATGCTTTATGTGTCAAACATAATACATTAGTCATGTAAAATGTATATTATTTTATTTTTCATTCTTTTTTTCCTGACGTTCGAAAACATTTTTTCGAAAAACATGTATGTATTTATCTACACAGTCTTTGAATTAAATTTTGTTTTTTCAAAAAAATCTTGTACTATCCTTTTCCTGTCCTCTGTACTGTCCAACTCTTTTACCTTTTCTCTTGTACTTTAAATGTTATTTTTATATTATATATTACTATATATATTTTTATACTATATATTATTCAGCTCCTCCATTTGGTATTAAAACATGAAAATGTTAAACATAATATAATTTTTTTTGATTTAACATCACTGACCACTCCCTCCTTTGGAAATTCTGTGAATGTCACCGTGGTAGGCAGTGTATGCGTTATGATCTTATGCTAAATTATAAATTTTCATTCCATTATCATGTTCATCGATCCAATCATATGATTTTGATACTGAAAACGGTTTAAACGACTCAAAATTTTTACTCTGGATTTTACGAATAACGCTATCTACCTATTTACTTAATTATCTAAATGTTTAAAATAAATTAAGAATATCTTGTACACCTTTACACTTAACAAGACAAAAATGTTGATAAGTATAGGTCCCTATCATCTACGTAATACCTTATTTTTTCTGTTATATTATTAATTTATTTATACAATCTGTAAATTAATTTTTTTACAATAAGTACAAGCGCTGTGGGAATTGATGGGTGCCCTGCACATATTTTTAGTAGGGCCCAATTTCGAAGTGCTTGGTTTACTGCCTAACACTGCATTAATCCAACAGCCAATAGATTGGTTAGCATTCGATATTATTTTGTTTGTGCTATTCAGCTGTATGATGTAAACAATTTTATAAACTAAATTATTTTTTTTTAGGCTTTACTTAAAATGAGTTTTACAAGTATAAAAAACGAAAAGCTAAATGATAAATTAACGTTAGTGAAAGTTGCCTGCAATTATCCGAAACAGTAAAAACATTATTTTTTCTATCTGCTAGGGTACCGTTCACTAAAGATTTGAATAATTTCTCTAAAAATGGTATGTTACCAATTATTTGTATAGATAGGTATATTGTATACCTGTCTAGTTTATTATTTTACTTGCCTTAATTTTTTTTTTTTGATACTACGATTGTTTTCAATATCCGACTTAGTGAAAAGGGGCTTACTCACTTCAGTTATCGGTGTGGACGGACAATTGAAGCAGCGAAAAATGTACAAACATTATAATCTTAATAAGCTGTACTTAGTATACTGAGCACCTACTTTGCCTATTTAACTTCAGCTGTATGATTGAAACCTTATACAAAAATATAACTGTATTAGGTTTATGGAAATAAATAAATTATAACTGAATAAATGCTTTTGTTTATACAATGACTATTTTGAATGACAATATACATTTTTAGTTTCATTCTTTGAATAAAAATAATTTTCTTAGAATTCTGTTTAATAAAATCGAATTTTTACCGAGTAATAAATTATAATTATTTATGATAAACGGTTGGATGAGCGGAGTGTCAGTGTGTCACATGGGTTGACTATCTAGTGGGTAGTGGGTACCCAGCAAAACTTTGGCATTCCAATAACTGCTCAATAATAATTAACTATACTCGTCAAAATTTAATTTGTATACATCGAAGTTCATGGACAAATGATCAAGCATTTAAAAAAAAAATTTCTGTTTTGTCAATTTACTGTCATAAAAAAAGTATCTAAAGTCTTCAAAACTATAACAATAAAATGTGGTAAAATATACATATCTCTTAAAAAAAATAAACGCATTTCATAATGACATCAAATTAAGTAAAAAATATATAATCTACACTAGTAACAGATTTTGTTTTTGTTCTTCATCCAATTCCAATATTCATTAAAATCTTCCATTTTTGTACAGGTCTTTCTTCCGTATCATTGTCCATTGACTACTTACTTCGAGGGAATTTATTAACTATTTATTATTAATTAAATTTGGTATATTATAATATTGTATCATTATCTAATAGCTTAACAATAAATATCATACACCTATTATATAATAGGAATAAATGGAAATACGCCAAGACAGAAAATGAATACCTGCCAACAAATTATTATAATATTGTAGTCTGTCATATTTGGTCTACAAATCTTATATAATATGAACAGTGTAACAGAAAGACTTGAAAAAAATGATGCTTCTTAAACTTATGATATGACAAAAATAATTATTAAAATTATATGATTAGTAAATAATTTAAGGAAAGTATATTCCTATGTCAGCGAATTCCCGAAAAAAATATTTTGAAAAAAGTAATTACGTTCCAAATTCATTTAATCAAAAATAAACTACTTGACATGGATAAATATTTTTACCATCAAAATTGTTCTTATAATCTGATTCACAAATTGGCTATTTTTAAATTTTTAATATATCCAAAAAAATGTAAATCAAATATAAAATTTTTATTTTCAGTGTAAAAAAATAAAAATAATTGTTTGTATAACAGCAAATGTGTAGCGCGAGTGACTATAAATTATGTATAAAAAAAAAATTTATATTGATTAGCACAGAGGTTTTTTCAAAAGTAAGTTTTATCTGTTATAAACATTCACTCAAAATTTCATGTCCCTATGGTCATTTGTTTTAGAGTTACACCAAAAACCAAAATCGATTTTCTCGAAAACAGATTTTGCGTAATAATTCCCGTTTTTCCTTAATTTTTCTTTTATTTTTCACGTCTTTTGAAAACTACTGGGAAATTTTTACTTTTGACCTTCTCTAAGTACCAACTAGATTCACTTTCCTATCAGAAAAGTTACTGTTGAAGAAAATCCAAGCACTTTTACTGTCCTAAAAGGTAATGACAGTCACAAAAATAAAAAAAAAAATAAAAAAAATTAAAAAAAAAAACACACATCATTGTAGAATCAATACATTTATCGCTTCGCTCAGAATCTAAAAAAAATATTCTCTTTAATTCGACAAAAAAATAAATCCGCGATCTGTGAAAAAATAATAATTGTTATGTTTTAAGGCATTATATCAATATATCATTATATTTGATTGCTTATTGAAAAAAATAATAGCGCGATCGTCGCCATCTTAAATAGAAGTATTTTGCTTCGTGTTTTCGACCGGGAGCCGTGGCGCGCTCCTGTAATCCGGCTGCTCGGAGGTCGGAATGCGTGGATGGTTGCGGTGGGGGCAACTGTGGCAGGTCGGTCCGCGTCGAACGGACGTCCGCGCTAAGCTTGTCGTCGATATGGGTCCGGCGGCGTAGCCCACCGGACCCAGGTCACAGCTATGGAGAGGCGGACCGTGCCAGGGGGGAAACCCAGCAGCCAAAAGTCTCCGCGGGAGTAGTAGCGGGATAGCGTCTGCGAGTGGAGGACATCCGTTTGCAGCCCCGCCGTCACATCCCCAGACCACAATCCGAATTTTTATGCATTCTTTTTTTCGCATTTTCCGATCTTTTTTCACCGTTTTTCCTGAGCTTTTTTTTTTGTACAAGTCGATCGATGATGAGTGCAGTAAAAAAAAATTGTAAAAAATTATTATGTAATGGGGGGGTGGGGGTCATATATCTCCCCCTCTTTGGCGTATTTTAAAAACAAATAACTGTGAATACTTGAAGTGATCACCAAATGTGGTTTTCTATATTATATTTATTTAATTTTTTCTTAAAAAAATGTCCACGCAAAAATACGTAAATATTGTACTATATTATGTAATTAATGCATTTTCAAAACATTTTGATTAAGTTTAAAGGTTTTTTAACTTAATAAAATAATGTGTGTACGTATGTTCATGACGTACCTATGATGTATAAATTATATACATTTGAATAATAAATAATAATTTTTTTTCATGTATACAATATATTATTTTGAAGATAATAATATTAATAGGTACATAATAAGCATATAGTTGGTATTATATTATTATAGACTTATAGTAACAATATTTTAAACTGTGCCAATTATACATTTCCATTTTACATAATATCAAATACTTATATTATTTCTACGCCATGGTCAACCTATTTATCGTTTCCGCGAGCCATCAATTACTAAATGGTTTAGTAATAATCCACTCACAGTAAATTCAAAAACAAGTCCATTATACGACCATATCGATATCGCTATATATCATTAACCACCAGTCAAAATTATGAACTGAGAGTTCGGTGTTGTTACTTGTTTGAGACTTTTCATGTGCCTCCTAGAAAAAGAGTCCACCCGCGGGGTACGCAAGCACATACCCTACACCACCCCGTGCGCACGCCAATGGTTGGTGTGGTATAAAGATAAACTTCAGCCTTGTCTTTTGACTTAAAACCAGATAACCTGATGTTATATAGTTCAAAATGTATTTTATACACTGAGTTTGTCATCTAAGAACAACACGGAGATAATTTGCAAATAATTAACATACCTAATAATATAATATTATAATCATCACTCACTTCTGACGGCCCAACTGGTGGTAGTGTGATTGCACATATGGCCCTCGTACATGGCGGATTGTGAAGTTGGCAGCCGGTCGGTATAACAGATCGGACAACCAAAGACCGGGTATCGGGTCGGTGGCGGCATCCCGCTGCAAAGTATGATCACCGACGTCGGCTCCCGCACCATCGGCCGACAGCAATAGAACGGTCAGTAACCCAAACACAAATGCAAACAAAGCGATCGTCAGCAGCAACGGCCGTGATATTATAACGGATTTGTATTATATACAGACATACAGTACATAATATATAATATAATATAATATTATTTTTATGGTCTTCGTTAAAATAATTTTCGTACGGAAAAACAAAACACTCTACGGGATGATCTGGGAAAAAAAATCAAATTTATATTTTTACACACAGTGGCGTAACAGGATAAAAATCTAGGCAAAAAAATTAACCTCCCGTTCGGCCGTTCCTGCAGTCATAATCACGATTTCAAGATAATAACGTTTTCGCAAATCACGGATAATAACAGTCACGAATAAAACGATTATTGCGATAACAGTAACACTGAAAATATGTCAACATAATATTATTCAACAAGAGAAACCTAAAATAAATATAAACTTTTATACAATTTTTTGAGGAAACAAATATTTTAATATTATAATAATAATATGTTAACAGTGTCTTGTTAAGAATACTTTTTAAATGTGGATTATTTGGAGGGGCAAAATGATACTTTTGCCTTCACAAAAATTTCTGGGGGGGGGCACTTCCCCCCCTCCCCGCAATTACGCCACTGATTACACATCATAGTACGTTTTTCACACGTTTAGTTATTATTGTGAGCGTGACACCACAGGTGGTTGCTTATAATCGGAGAACAGATCACGCATTCGCTCGGGGTTGAAATTCACAGTATAATATTATATTATTCAAGGTTATATATATTTATACTCACCTTGTATATTATTACCACAGTCGTTAAATAATAATTTTATAGTATGTCTTACACATTGTGATGTAAATATTATGTAATATATGGTAATTTTTAATATGAATGTTCTGTAAGAGTATATCACATCAAATTTACCTGATCTAACATTTGAGAAATAAAAATAATAATATCCACGAATAATTTATAATCGCACCTTCTAATTAGACGGTGAAATGAATTAGATTTTCAATCGATTAAATACGATGTGTTAATTTTGAGCTGACTTTCCTTCGATGTCATCTAATATTGTATTTTGTGTAACGATTAAAATATTGCAGTCTTAATCCCCCATCGAAATTGACGTTCAGAATATTTAGCAAAAGACACTGTCCACATTTGAACGTGAACTCATCATTACATCAAATAATAATACATATTGAACGTCAACGTGAAGGAAATTCATACATACCAATTGTACCTATATTGTACCTAGGCTATTTATCCATTGTTATCACTTTTATATCGCTCCTATATGTTACTATAATACTTATCTTGTTTTCTTATCTTTGGCTTCAACATATATAAAAAAATAAATAAAAATAAGCAGAATATTATTCAAACTATTTCAATCTATACAAATCAAATTTCATACAATAGTATAGTTTATTCTCCTGTATCACAACTCTATTACTCCGTTCATAAAGAAGATTATTATATTATGCTTTTAACTATACCTAGGGCAGAACTATACTCATCCGAAACTTGATATTTATAGATTGAAATACGTTGAATAATATTCTGCTTTGGATTGTGAAATCAATGATGTATGCGGCGGTGTCGTTCAATAAAGAAAAAAAATTAGGAAATTATAACTATAGTAAAAGTATAATTTTTTCAGTACCTAATTTTGTTTGAAAATTACATCAAAATATGTAAAAAAAGGTTTTCAAAATAGTTGAAACTTTTCGAAATAATGAGTGTACATACTTAAATAGATCACGTGGCATATTGGAGGAATTGAAGGAGTGTGTGAGGAGGCGGTTTATGAGTCCACCTGAGGTTTCTTGAAAAAGATAAAAATTAAAACTGTCTTATATTTTTATTTACGATGATATAATAAACGTCTACGGGAATAATTTTTACGCGCGCTAAAAGCTTTCATAGGATGATAAATTGTCCGGCAGCCATCTTACAGCTATATATATTATACTAGGTATAAATATTATACATGCGATGACGATGCGGTCAAACACGCGTGCATATTATTATTATTACTGTTAGGAATAAATGTAAAATTACATCGCGCATGCACTATATACACTGTATAGCAGTGCAGTGTAGGTACTATGTACATTGTACACATTATGTAGTTCTTATTAGAATATTATAGGAATACGTACCTATAAACCAAGTAAATAAAAAAAAATTGTAGTCACGCGTGTCGGTGTAATTCGTTTAAAGCATTTTTTTTCCCGCACACACACACACACACACACATCCATTTACACGCATAAGCGTGTTATTATCCAAGGGAGTCTAATTTAATTTATGGATTCTTTTTAGGATCTCGACACGAAAACGAAACGTGCCCAGAAAATACAAATGGGCGGGATCGGAAGCGGTGATTATCTATTTTTGTCTAACATACGCGCAACATAAGGAAGATATTGTGTTCTATTGCCAACGGCTGTTCTTGTGAAACTTTACTAAACTTTAATAACTTTACTATGGATAGGTACCAGAGTTTATCGTTTATATAATCAGAAAAAAAAATAATAATTTCCTTATATTTTCATATATTTTCTTATTTTCTGGTATCAAAAATTGTTATTACAAATTAATACTTATTAGGTACCTACTTTATCAGATTATAAAAATAAATTATTTTTGTGGATATATCAACATTGTTTTCTTTATAAATATTGAAAAATAGATCATGGGATGATATTTCCTTTTGACCTCCCAAAAGTACTAATACTAGATTCACTTTTATGTAAGAAAAAATGATGATCTTGAAATTCCGAGCATTTTTTCTATCCAAAATGTTGGTGACAGACAAAAAAAACATACATCACTGTAAAAACAATACCTCCACTCAGAATCTAAAATTGATTGATATAAAGATAACATATTTAGTATAAATAATAATAAAAAAATAATAAATAATACAACATGTTTTTTATACTTGTATTATATTACTATTAAGAGCACGTTTCATGCATGTGGTACCCATGTGTTATATCCGTCTTACAACTAACGCATCATAATATTGCAAATTTTACGTTAAGATGATTGTTATGAGGATAGCTAATAGATAGCTGATAGATCATATAACTTGCTTCAAATTTAAAACAGATAACAATTATAATAATAATTTAAATATTTAAATTTTATCATAGGTAGATACGGTACACAATAGTTGTACACTGCACAGAATGCTACAGCGCTAATCAATAATAGTATTACTGCTGTACACTTGTACCTACCGATACATAAGGCCATAACTTTATTAACTATATTATCATATATTATGATGTAATTGCTAACATTTCATAGCTGACCCACTACCTATTATAAGATAATCTAATCTTTTTTAACAGTTTTACTGCTGCAGCAGGTAGCTGGTTTTTCGGTCGGAGTTCCATTCTTGATCAACGAGCTTTTACTTTTCCTAAAAATATATAAAAAAAAAAGATAGATTATTAAATTATAATTATATTTATAGGAAGGTACCTATTTACTAAGGTAATTTATTATATATTATTATTATTATTTTTTTTTTTTATTGAACTTAAACCCCGGCGACTATGGCCATTAGCTGTTGTAGGGGTTATGATCTGTGGTAGGGGTAACGTTGGTACGGTAGGTTTTTACGATTGTTTTAACTGTTGTTATGGTAGGTAGCAAACACGTGTATGTGTGTCAAGTTTTTTACTTTTTAACAACTATGAACCCGGGTGGTCACCCATCCGGGAGCTAGTAGCTGTGGCCGTTACTTACTCCCAGTCGCGACTGGTAGCAGCTAACGCGCCACGCCAAGCCACTATATATTATTATAATTATGACAGACTCATAATATAATATTGGCTTGGATAATATTATTATTTAAAAATTGCCATTAAGAACGGCATATTAGAATTAGAGTACCTACCGCAGGTTTGTTTGCAAGTGTATATAAGATACTTCTTCAGGTATTATTATAAAACAATATTAGGACAAATGCATTTAAATTTAAAATAAAACTCACGTTGATTGGATGTATTTTAATTTCAAAAACGGATTTCAATTAATTTATGTTAACCTTACGTTTCTTACTTAAATACCGATAGTCTGCGGTTCAAAATCTTTATATATCGATGGCTAAGAGGCCAAAAGTTGTATGTCCCATACATTACATTTTACAGGAGAGCAGTTTTAAGATTTTAAATTATTCTACACCTAAACATTTGTGTTGTAGATTTTTGTTTTTCAGTGTTGCAACTGATTTATTTGTAAAATATTCTGTAGATTACATAAATTATTACTTTTAGGTCTTAAAATTTGTTTTAAACGTAATTATAATGTTTCTTTTAAATTTAAATGGGACTTGTTATGAATGGCAATTATAATATATTTTTACCGTGGACATATCAGGTTTTGATGGACATATTAACAGTTGTTAATTTAATATTAACTCTAATTTATTTATTATATAACAAATTAAAATGTACGTAAGAATAATTTTTTTGATATAAAAAATTCAATTTGTTTATATAATTGCAGTAAAAAAGTAAAAAATATAAAAAATATTGCAATTTTTTATTGAATGTAATAAATAATATAGTAGCATTTTTCATCAAACTTTTAATCAAATAAAACCCGTGTTTAATGATATTTTATACTAATTGAAGATATCATATTATTTAGTGTAATTTAAAATTAAAAATGTTTATTATTTAAAATAATACGTCCGGACATATTCATTTTTTATAAATAGATAAACAAATTCAATATTATCTAAAACATTACACGTCCAAAATTGAATGTATTGTTTTTGACAAAAGTAACGTCAAATCCATGGCTTAACCAATTTAGCGAATGGTGCTTCGACAACCAAGTATAACGCTAAGACCATCACGTAACTCTTAAATGTATCATATATCCAAGCATCGATCTGAAAACGAATGAGTTTCATACCATAAAATTATTATAATAAAAATTCAGTGGTCAGTTATCCAAACTCGAGACGCATCGAGATTAAATTTTAACTCATCGATTAATTTAAATTTTAAATGTATCAACACAAAATGTCATCTTACCACGGATATTGGTGAAAGGTATACAGGCAATCTCTGCGAACTTTGAGACATCATCATGACTGTGAGGTTTACTAAGAAAACAGAGTACGAGAGTCTCCCCAAAGTCACAGTAATTCTGTTTTTAAATAATTTTAAAAGAGGACCTGTAAAAGAAAAAAATCATTTTATTTGATTTTATATTCTGACTGAAGTGATGAATGTAAATAATAAAAAGGTGTTATGTTTCACTAGTCATTGAGAATAAGGTCATTTTAATATGAATATATGAATAGATCCATTGATAAATTAGTGAATAAAAAAAACAGTAATGAGCAAAGACTTGAGTCAACTTTTATGTCTTTAAAGTAATTCGCAATTTTGACGATCTTGTAGACATATATCTATTATTATGGTATTTAATCGTCATTGCAGGCTGCGATATAATATGTGAGCTTGGAGGGGGGGAGCTATTATAGTCATCTCAATTTATTATAATTTCAGACCACCCACTTAAAAAATTACATTGTATACTTATAAGGAATATAGGAGTTTTTCCTTTGTAGTATATTTATAATTCGTCATAAAATATATTAGTTGATATATTGGTATTATATTATATTTGGTACATTACAACATACAGTGCGGCGGATTGGTTTTTAATTTTTGTATTGTACCTATGAAATTTATATTTTACAATCTGATATGGTAATAATAATAATATATGTATAATAATTAAATGTGCAATATAAATACTGTATAGATATCTCGATGATGGACGTGAGTATATTATAGTGTATTATTTTTTTTCGGGATTGGGCAACATTTGGCCATTTTCTTTTTAATGTCTACTTGACAATATAATAATTAAGATAGTACTATATAAACCCCGTTGGCCAGTTCATATTTAATTAATTCGTGATTTATGATGATAGAGGAACGCGTATAAGATAATACCAATACAAAGTTATAATATATTTACCTTCATAACCTTTATTTTATTTATATATGGCGTCTTCAACCATAGTTTACCATAGGTGATGTTAAACTCGGGGCTGTCACCCGTCATAAGGGATGAGTCATAATATAGTATTATAAAATTGTATAGATACAAATTAAATATTTGCTGTGATTCTTCAATGTCGTAAGGCCAAAATGTCGGGATTATAATGTAATATTGTACATTGAATTTATATACGTTCATAAAATGAACTTAATTGAAACGAAGAATGTTCAAACTATTTTATTTTGTTCTGAGAATTTTGTAGAGACAATATAAATGTGTGGTAATAACACGCAAGTGAAAAACAAAATCTGAATTTGTCCCAAACCTTCTCAGTTTTACCCATGGTTGAAATATACAGGTTATTGCATAATGACTCGGATTTTTATCATCATAAACAAAATGGCTGCGTAAAGGGGTATCACAAATATACATTTTTCTCGTCATCAAAAAAACGCTGACAAAAGCTAACAAATTCAAAGTTCCCGCGCATGTATACTTGATTATTATTGGCTCCCTTTACGCTGCCATTTTTGTTTTTATCATTAAATATTTGATCTAGAAGGGGTATGAATGCAATAACCTTGTATATTTCAACCTTGATTCTACCGTATTATTAAAACACAAGTCATAAACTACTCAAAGCCCATTTATATAATAAAATGTATATATTACCATATCCAGATGTTAACAAGCAAATGACAATCCACATGCTTGGAAGTGTCCATGTACAATGGTTAGCGATCGAGTATAAAGCATGTTCCAACAGATAATAAGGTAATTAATTGTCGAGTGAAGAATTTGGCACCATAAACCTGAACACAGACGCCAATCAGGAAAACAACGAATGTTCCAATGTAAACTGTCATCTATATACACGAAATTAACAAAATTTGAATTATTTTAAATCGATAAATAAATATAATTTGAGCGTTATTCGTAAAGTATGGAATTACTTGTGAAAATTTAAATTTATTTTCCTTCAACTTTTCCACGATGAAGCTCGTGGCTAAACCGAAGAAGAAATGCGTGGCTCGCATGTACCTCAATCTATATGTTTTATTTAATGATATGAAAACTCTTATGTTTTCTAGATATCTGAAATTAGTTTAATATTTAATAAATTAGTTATTAGTTTATTACATACCTATAGGCTATAATTAAATTAAATTATTATAGACAAACATTTATCACAATTTCTAGGTTAGATTTTACTGTATACCTATTGAATGTCTAAACATTTTTATTTTTATTTTTCGACAGTAATTAAAATATTGATTTACAAGATTAAAAGTAATTTGGAAAAAAAAAAACATTATATTAATCATTAATGTATTGATTGTAGAGTAACTTATGTATATAAAATAACCACGATACATTTAAATATAATTAAATCATATTGTGTACTGTATACACTATATTTTATATACTGACAAACACATACAAATAATTATTTTTCTTCCTTATTTTTCTTTAGCTTTTGATTATTGATTTAAAGAGCTATTTTTTAAAAAATGTTATCAACAAAATAGGTGATTTCAAATTAATTTTGAATAAATATATCTTAATTAAGTTCAATAGCAAGTAGTTACCCAAAGATTATTCTATTGCCACTATTTTCAGCTCAAAATTTAAACAAATAAAAGAACAAAATGATTGAACTTTTGGAAAATTTTTTTCTGTCGTTGTGATTATAAATTTGTTGTGATTACTTATAGGCTTAGTATACAATATTATTTTTAAGCACACTCACGTGAAACGATCGGCCCCGTCGATTATGTCGTGGGTGACCGACTCCTTGGTGTTGGACACGTCGCCGTACAGCACGTCGCCGATAATACCGAACTGCTGGAGCAAGTCCACACTGCGACCGATGTCCACGTTGGCGGCCGCGTCCACGCAGACAGCCGCCCTCAGCGCAAGCATCAGGATCGCCGCGACGGCCAACGCGTCCATTATTGCGGTCGTCGGATCCGTGAAGTGCAGACACCGGGTGAGTGGTGGTGAGTGGTGACGTTACACACAGTTCTCCGATATTGCCAAAGGTGTGAAAGTTAGTGAAAATAATTAACAGTGGCAAGTTATGATTAACTATAAAAAGTAAAGTTACAACAATAAACATTTTAACTGAATAGGTTAACGAGTTAAAAACAAAAACAATTAACTAGTAAAGTTAAAAGTTAAAAAAAAATGTATTTTTAACTTAACTTTGACTTTTTAACAAGTTAATGCCCACCTTTGGATATTGCCGTGTTCAGCAACCTGAAGTAGTATTGACGGCGCCGTCCATCGCGTCCGGTCGTTGCGGCAGCTTAATATAAGTGATGGGCGCAACCGACTAGTTTTGACTATCGATTGTCTATCGATAGTTTGAAAAACTACATAGTGAAATGAATGAATGAATGAATGAATTAATTATTGATAGTATTAATTGATAATTGATAAGCGCTTACTGTGTGTAATGTGGTTCAAAATTTCACATGTTCATCGTCCGAGCGATGGTAAAAAAAAATTTCGATAGTTCGATAGTTTTTCTCGATGGTCGATTATTATTGGTCATTAAACCAAAATTATTCGATAGTTTTATAAAACAATCGAATAATTAGATGGTTTTCACTCGGTTGCGCCCATCACTAAATTTATCATATTATACAATAAAAACGATGTACCGTGTGTTCGGATTTTGCGGGACGGTCAAGCGGGGGGAGCGCGCGTACGTTGGCACTAAGCTGCGATTCGCAGTATAATGATATAGTACGTACAACACACGCGCACTGTGCACACATCACTTGCGCGTATTATAGTTATAAAATTGTAGTCCGCAAAATAATAATATTATCGTATTATGCACGTTATGGAGCGAAAACTGAATGAGATGTAACAATAATTTTAGTATGGGCAGACGGACGACGGGAATTTATTATTATTATTATTATTATTGTTATATCGTGTGCGTGAGCGCCGGAACTTTTTGAGTCACCGCTCTGCACCTTATCGCCGGAGGTCTATTCGTGAAACAATCAAAATACAACGTTATTTTCGCGCGCGTTTCATCTATACCGGCTGGCGTATACGATAATTTATTATTATACAGTGTGTATCTTATGTCATTGTACGCGGGGTTTTTTAACGATTATGGATCGATGACACGGAATTTCGTTAAAACGAAAAAAGACGTGTTTTTTTATTTTTAACAGGGAATTTTTTCATAACAATTTCAAAATGATTAAGCACGCAGGTGTGTATACCGATATCAAAATCAACTTTATTTTTTCAAATGGCAACTTCTATATTTTTAATGGATTCTAGAGAGCTTTTTTTTCTAAATATGTTGATAGTCAAATCATCAGTTTTGATTGGCTATTTTATTAACCATGACCCTTTAAAGTTTAGTAAAATCTGCATTAATACTTTTAATTGAAATAATTGGTATAGATTTAATTTACAAGAGCTAAATACGTTTTTCTTCTAACTAACTTTTATAACTTGAAATTTGAACAATAAGTTTCCTATATTGGTAGGTATCGCATGCAAAGTTTGAATTTAACAGTTGAAATTCTTTAAGAATTATTTAATAATCGTAATTTAAAATAAACTATTTGCAAGATATTTAGATAAATAGTCAATCTCAATATAGGTTTGTAACCTAACTTAGACATACTTTTAATCTAAGTTAATTATAGATTTTTAATATTATTTTAACATGAATCAAATGCTATTAGGTACCTATTACCATAGTCCTTAGCTGCCTAATAAAGAATCCGAATTAATGCTATTGTAAAAAAGTATGGTAGGAATTTATGATAGGAAAAGTACGAAATAAAATTTAAAATTTAACTGTCCAAAACTAAAAAATAAGAAGGGTTATGAAGTTCAACTCCTAAATTCATACTTTGCATGCGATACCTACCAATAAGTACAACCAATTATGGTTCAAATTTCAAGTTTATCTCAATACGAGAAGAGCGCTACAAAACATTGCACTTTTTTCATTACACAATTTTTTTTAACCCCCATAGGTACATACATAAGGCATTAATATCAACAATCGAATACCATTTACCAATTTACCATTATAACTTAAGCCACCTAATAAAGAATCCAAATTTATGATATTGTAAGAAAAGTAACTGTGAAGTAATTAATTATGATTACCTATCATAACAAATTAAAATAATAATATTGATTTTGATGATTGGTATGTTAAAAAAAAATAATGAACTATGTTTGCCAACAATTTTGTTTATGTTTTTTTTTTTTTTTTGTTGAGTGTCATTAGATTACCGAATAAACTACTTAAGTGTATACAAATGGTAGTTATAAGAAAAAATGATTTAGCTCTTGTAAATTAAATCTACCAATTATATACCACTCTGTATATATATTTATATCGGAAGATAAACCAATCACCTCCGATACCGTTCCTAGGTACCTATTACATGCCTATACAAGGTGATTCTTTTATCATGAAAAACTCATTATTTTATAAAGTGTTAATATTTTTGAAAATATTTTTTTAACAGTTTCAAATTGTTAGAAAAACAACGTTTTTATTAAAAAAAAATCATATTTTTAAATATTTTTTATTCTTATAGTTTTTAAGTTTTTACTTTTTTGAATGACAACATAAAGTTTTAATTTCATATGCCGAAGCAGAATATTTTTCTAGTATTTTGATACTTCGCCCTGTGATTTTTCATAGGCCAAAAGGCCCTATATGCCTCAATTGTATTATCCATATATATTATTATGTATATGTATGTGTATAAATATATGTGTATATAAGGCTTCTAGTATATTGTTTCAAAGGTAGATGAAAAAAATTAAAAATCCAGTCACAATTTTTTTTTATAAGCATCTTAAGTTCAAATATTGAAAATACGTAAAAATGACGAAAATTTGCAAATTATTTTGAGTTAGAAATACATGAAAAATTTTCTTTTTTAATCTAAGAATTTAATATATAATACAAGATTCTTTATAAGTTTGTCACCTTTATCAAAAAAAAAAATGTCTACAAGAAAGTCAAATTAAATTTTTATGAGCGTTTGAAATTCATATTTTTACAACATATGATATTCACTTGATTTCTCATGTAACGATTTTCTTATTTTGTTGCAATTAAAAAACTAATGACTGTCAATACTAGAAAATTTCACTGAATGTTTATATTATCATTTTCTATACACGATAAAATTTTGAAAATAATTTGACTCTTTTTGAGCTGTTACATTTGGACATTGTCAGTTTTCAATTTTTTTAGTTTTTTTTTCTATAAATATCAATAAAATTCTATTTGTTAGGCAATTAAACGTGAAAATTTAATGCAAGGCTCCTTATAAAGCGTTACAATAGGGTTGAAAAATATTAAAAATCCTTAGGTACAATTTTTTTTTTAAGCATTTAAAATTCAAATATTGACAAAATACGAAAAAATGACGAAAATTTGCAAATTGTTTTGAGTTAAAAATTCATAAAAAATTTTCCTTTTAAATCTAAGATTCATAATACAAGATTCCTCATAAGTTTGTCACTTTTATCAAAAAAAAAATGTCTACAAGAATGTTAAATTAAATTTTTATGAGCGTTTGAAATTCATATTTTTACAACATTTGATATTCACTTGATTTCTCATAAAACGATTTTCTTATTTTGTGTCAATTAAAAAACTAATGACTGTAGATATTAGAAAATTTCACTAAATGTTTATATTATCATTTTCTATACACGATAAAATTATGAAAAACTTGAACTGTTTACGGAATTTATCAGTTTTCAAATTTTTTAGTTTTTTTTTCTATAAATATCAATATAATATTATTTGTTGAGTAAAAAAGCGTGAAAATTTAATGCAAGGCTCCTGATATATCGTTACATTAGCAGTTGAAAAAAATTAAAAATACATAGGCATAATTTTTTTTTATAAGCATTTAAATTTCAAATTTTGACAAAAGTTTATCAAATTTCAAATGTAATAATTATTTTGTAGTTAAAAATGTATAAAATGTTCAACTTTTAAAGCTAAGAATTGAAAATTTAAAACAAGTTTCCACGTAAATAGGTTCTATACAAATTACTTTATTCACAATAATATCATCAATAGGGAACGGATTTTATTGTAATAAAAAAATCAAAATATGTAAAAAAAATATTAAAATATGTAAAAAAAAATTTAAAAAAGTATATCGAAAAAACGTATTAGTAGATATTAAAAATTACAAAAAAAATATTTTATAAAAGAAAGTAATACAAACGATGTAGGTATATAAAACTAGTATTATTCTGGAACATAACAATGTGAAACAACATATTGTTGAAGGTTTGCAAATGAAAAATTGCGACGGTTTGGTCGGAGAATACTCTTATATATTGACTAAACGACCTTTCTACGTCTAATAGGAATATCCGCGCGAATTAACATACGACACAAATCGGTATTAAAAGCTGACAAATTATTAGAAGACGTAGATGGCTCTGAACTCAGAAAATTTTGTTGAAATTTTTTTTACGATCTCTATTTTGTTGGTGCTTAGATGTAGATATATGCTGAGTAACTGAATAACGCTGATTTATTGATACTGCCTTTTCACAGCATGAACAGAATAATATTTCTCCATCACTTTTAAATGTCTCGTTAGGAAACTCTTTTAAATAAAAATTCGCTTTTGATTTCGATTTCACAACTTTTGGCATCTTAAAAATTAGAAACTAGACGTCAACTAGTACACGAGATTTCGCGTAAAAACTACAAATGCTACTAAAAACGATTGTCGAGTATGTAGGTACCACTTCCTTATTTTATATTTATATCGTCCGGCATTACCAAGATAAGTTTTATAATCAAAATAGTGTGTAAACATATAATTAGGGTTCAGATTTTGTAGCAAAAAAGTACGTAAAATAAGCATTTACTTAATTTAAGCTTAAAAATACAAAAAAAAAATAATTACTTTCATCGTATTTAACGGACATGGCTGGCTCTTCGAAAAATATGTCCGACTGATGAGTATAGATATACAGTGCAAAAGACATTTAGTGCCACGATATGTCAAAGTACTTATAAAGAAAATAGAAACTATCACAGAGAGGCGTGAGTACCTACTTCATTAATATTGTTTTTAATAATAATAACTAAAAGTTTATTGCAGGGCTTGAAATCAAAACGAAAAATTTAATTATAATTTCGTGTAGGTATCCATATTTGTTTTTCTGATTTAAATTAAAAATAGTAGGTAGGTATATTAATTTTATAAATTTATGATTTTTATGTTGTTGTGCCATATCGATTTAATTGTGGGTAGGTAGGTATTAAGCATGATTTTTTAATTAGAATTTGAACATAATTTTTCTTTTTTTTCCAAATTAAAATAGGTATACATCGATTTTACATTTTTACGATTTTAATTTTGAGATTAACGATGAAACCAATTACGAAAAACCTGTCATCGTTTGCGCAGCTGCGGAACAGTTCTAAGAAAACGAAGCATTAATTATTTATTATTAGTTATTACATAGATTATTACCTACATAGTACCTATGATCAACATAATCCGCTTATCGGCTATCGTTGAATTTTAAATCAATTTGTAGGTAATTTATAAAAATTAAAAAATTATTTTACCTAGGTACCTAAAAATTATAGTTTCAAATTTTTTTCGATTTCAATATACATTTTGAATATCATTAAAAGAAATATTTGATTTTGATATCAGTTTATTTTAATTTATTTGATGATTTTTAAAGATTTTTTTCGATATTTAAAAGCGATTTCAAGCCTTAGCTGGTTAATTGAACAACAAAATGTATAGGTACAAGTAAAATAAAAAAATATAGTTAGGTACAAGTGGCAAACTCATCCTATTATAGCAATCAGCTTGGATGCAGATGAGTTGAGTTCAATTAAAATGAAATGAATTAATATTTCCATACCTACATTAAACAAAACAATATAACAAATGGTGGGAAGGTGGGTGCCACTCTACTGTACACTAGGAACTTTAAATTTTTTTTAAATTTCAAATATCAAAAATGTGTCAAAATTCGAACTTTAAATGCTTATAAAAAAATGTGTATTTTAATATTTTTCAACTGCTATTGTAAACATATATCAGGTACCTTGTATTAAATGTTCACAATTTTTGACCCAACAAATAAAATTTCATTGAAATTTATAGAAAAATAATAAAAATTTAATTTTGAAATTGTCTGTAAACAACTCAAAACAAGTCAAAATATTTTGAAAATTTTATCGAGTATAAGAATTGATAAAATAAACATACGATATAAATTCAAAGAGTCTGTGGTTCGGGACTTGATGCATTTGTATGTTTTTTTGTAATGGTCGTAGATTATATTCTAGGTGAGTTATAAATTTGTTTTATGAAATTGCGAAATTAAATACTAAGTTTGAGTTTGGTCGGAGAATACTCTTATATTGACTAAACGACCGTTCTACGTCTAATAGGAATATCCGCGCGAATTAACATACGACACAAATCGGTATTAAAAGCTGACAAATTATTAGAAGACGTAGATGGCTCTGAACTCAGAAAATTTTGTTGAAATTTTTTTTTTACAATCTCTATTTTGTTGGTGCTTAGATGTAGATATATGCTGAGTAACTGAATAACGCTGATTTATTGATACTGCCTTTTCACAGCATGAACAGAATAATATTTCTCCATCACTTTTAAATGTCTCGTTAGGAAACTCTTTTAAATAAAAATTCGCTTTTGATTTCGATTTCACAACTTTTGGCATCTTAAAAATTAGAAACTAGACGTCAACTAGCACACGAGATTTCGCGTAAAAACTACGAATGCTACTAAAAACGATTGTCGAGTATGTAGGTACAACTTCCTAATTTTATATTTATATCGTCCGGCATTACCAAGATCGACATTAACTGAACTAGTTTTAATCTATATAGTGGCATGCCACGTGCCGGAAATAAGTACGTAAATGCCATTTAGATAACGATAACATTTGGTGGTCGTCAAAAATTATTAATCTTGTTAATTTAGACGAAGCAGATAATGTTTAAAGTCGTCGAAAATTAAAAATCACTAAAATACATCGCCCGGTATTTCCAAGATCGTACGTAGGTACGTAAATGTCATTTAGATAACGTATAATATTTGGTCGTCGGAAGGAAAAAATCAAAAATTACTAAAATATGTACAAAATATGTCTTTATTTATCAAATATGTAAAAATATGTATTTATACAAAAATATGTAAAATACATTTGGGTTTATTTTAATTAGAATGATCTAAATCGTACACATTTTTTATCAGATTAAAAATATCTCATTTCAATAAAAATATGTATTTACAATAAAATCCGTTCCCCAATCATCAAATATACTTGGTTATATCATAGGCGACTGACCGTTTTCGCTCAGAATCGTTTCTCTTATACAATGGTATTATATCATTGGATTCAAATTTAACACCATCCATTACAGTGACCCACTTGTAACCTACTGTACAGTATATGGACATCCACTTGCCCACCTTTTTTAAATAATATTTTTAAAGGGAATTTCAAAGAAATTGAATAATTAAATGTGTTATGTGTAGTGTGCACTCTAAGTTGAATGTACACAGCAAAGTTTACCCATGCTGACATACGTTGGTTAGTATTATACATTAATACGTATTACGTTAAAAATTGTTCTTATTCTTATATTCTGATTTTTTATATCTTATATTTCTTATTCTCATTCTAACTCAGAGTTATAAGTATTTAAACTTTAGACAAACGAATTGGTGGACAAACATTTTGAGGGGTAACCCCGTACCACTCCACTCCGCCCATCTAAACTTTAAATACTTATAACTCATAAACTACTTGCCCTAAATTAGATTTTTATGAATCAAAATACTTAGAAAAATATTCTAACCTAACCTTGATACTTTATACACTAAATCATACACTTATGCACAAACAGCACGGGGTCCGCGATTTGCTGCAGGTAGATTGCCTACCGGATGATATACTGCTGGGAATTAGAATTTTTTTTCCGGGCAATGGAAAAGTTGAGATAAATTTTGAACACCATACACAGAATATTAAATAACGAATTGAACAAAGTTTGAGTCATATAGAGTTGACACATTTAACGAGCAATGAAGTGCACAGGATCAGCTAGTTATTGTATAATTATATAATATTATTATTTAATAATATTAATTATTAATTATTCTTGTGCATTATATCATGTGCGCATGATCGTTTTATCATGCGCGCGTAGCGTCTCCAATATTTTTTTGGTTGCGAGGAATTTTGCAAAAAATTTGATTTAATTTAACCGTTCGATTTATAGATAGGTAGGTGAATCATTGTAACGCAATAACTGATAAATATTGCAAATAGTTTTTTTATTTTTTTTTTTAAATAAGCATATCCAAATTATTGTTTTATAGATACGTGAAATAATTTGTCACCAATAATATAGGTAATAATATTTTAATGTCATAATGGTACTTACCCATATGATCCATACATAATAATACCTATTATATATTTATTATATTGATCATGATATCGATGTAGCAGAGTTGACCGAGTTCTTGTTTTCGTAAGACGGTAAATAAGCGCTAATATAGTGACATTCAGTTAACATACCATTTGTAAACACTGGAATGTTTAATTTTCGTTTCACATGTCTCTTAACACTGTATATAAGGTTATTTAATATATGCATTGCTATAATAAAGCGACATGTAAAAACAAGTCGAAAAGCTTAACATAAATACGCGTTGAATAATCGTTTCAAAAAAAAAAAAACTATTAAAAATAAGAGTTGTGGTTAGATTATGAAAATGATTTGAATTAGTACCTATTTAAACCTTCATATTATTGTATTATATTATGTTGATTATTGTTCAATCGTTCGATCATTGAGGTTATATTGAATAAAGTAATTAAATAAAATAGAACATTATTCAGCCACGCATACTACAATATAACTATATACTATAAAATATATATATGACGATAAAGTTGCACATCACATCACACAAGTCTCGCTCGAATATCGGTCAATGACCTAAGAATTTATGATTATTTATGATCATCGATGACATTGTTTGGTTTATAGGTATCTACTAGCTACCTGGCTATTAGCTACACACACCAAGAGTGGCTTTTTTTTTATAGGAATTTCATATTATATAGCACTTGACGTCGCTGCAGATTTATTGTTCATTTTGAGTTTGACCTTAGTGTATGCATTATAAAACACACAACGGCGGTCACTCAATGTATAAATAATTAAAAGTTAAATTACAATTTAACAAATTACCTAAATTTTGAAACTGCATATCTGTGCAGTATACAATTTTAATAAAATTAATAAATAATTAACACTGCAAAATTAGAATAAATATAAAATGTAATAAAAATTTTAGTTTTATGAATTTTTTTCTGGCATATTTTGACTTTTTTTAGCACATATTTATATGTATATTTTACAATTTAGAATGCATATAAATATATGGTCTTTATTTATAATAATATAAGCGAATATACCGCACATTATACTAATATATCATAACTAATTATTATTGATTTCAAAATGTCAGCATTGAGTTTATATAATAATAATTAAAACACCTACATATAAAGGCGAATTTTGAAGTTTCGCCTAGTATGTAATATTTGTAATATATTTGCAGTAAAAAAGAAGATTCTCGTTTTATAATATAACCGTTTTAAAATACATAAATAAATCATTTTTTTTTGTTATTACCTCTAGCGACGGCACCCCATTGAGGACTCAAATTTTAGCACCCCGTGGCCATTGATCCCCTCCCTAAATATGCCACTGGTCACTGTAACGGATGGTGTTAAATTTGAATTCAATTATATAATATCATTGTATAAAAAAAGCGATTCTGAGCGAAAACCGTCAGTCAGCCTATGATATTACTATAAATATATTTGATGATATTATTGCGAATAAAGTAATTTATATAATATATAACCTTTTTACGTGGAACCTTGTTATACATTTTCAATCCTTATAGCTATAAAAGTTGTTGGACACCAGAATTCAATATAATAACAATTAAAAATGTTTAATATGATTATTAGGTGAAAAACGAAAAATGTAGTGCTAGAAGGAAATGGTGATTTAAAAACTTAGAAAAGTTGTTGGAGTAATTTTTCTTCTTGTACGATGTGTATTTATTATTTACATTGACTAGTATGTTTTACACTAATCTATATCTGCCATAACTTCAATGAATAATTTGATTTTTATTATTATGTTAGTTTTTTTTAAGATGTTTTAAGCTAATAAACTTATGTTAAAGCAGCTCACACAACATTCATTTAAAAACACATTATGCATATACATTTTATTTTAGCATTAATGAAAATAGAGATTGACAATTTGGGGCCCAAAAATGTAAATTGTACCTACGTGAATTGTTAAATCGGGCCCTGGTGCTACTGTTTTTCGTTTAAAAATTCTGATCTCTGGTACTTTTTGAAATAATACAATTACATAATTGCTTACTAATTACATCGTACGTGTAGTGATTACGAACTACAAATAGGTAAGTATAAGTGCGTACAACCAACAAATTATGAAAATATGGAATTATCGACTTTAATATTTTAACTATTTACCTACTATGAACATTACAATACACTTTTTCAATAATAATATAAGCATAATAAGAAAAAGATAGAAGTCTCTAAGAATAACAAACTTTAAATTACAAAAAAATACTTAAACCCTTTATTTTTCATTTTAATAATATAATGTAGGTAAACAAAATCATAAAAACTAGAACTTCAGGTCTTTAAAAAAATTGCTCAAACTCTTTTCAAACAAAATATTGATAACATTGATAGTATCTACACGGCCATACATTGAATTCGTATATATCTATATTATATTTCCCTATGTAACATAAAATAATTTTTCAATTAATGAAGGAAAAAACTGTAAAAAAGTTTGTAGTTATTACAAGGCCATTCCACACGGATATACGTCAATTCATCGCGAGTCAATTCATCGTGTGTCATTTCATCGTGGTCAATTTATCGCGGCGTCAATTTATCGCGACACTAATTCATCGTGTGTCAATTTATATATATTATATTTTTAAATAGCTACTCCAGAAAAACCTAGAATGACGTTATATTATTACTGTGGCTGATTATAATCTCCATTACGATAACGATGAGTGTTAACTAGGCCAGTTTATGCCCCAGTCGATCGACAACTGATGAACTTTATTTATATTGCCGCGTCGCCGTTTTTGTGTTAGTGCGTTTTCCTTCTTTTATACAATTATGGCTTTTGAAATATTAAAAACTGAAAGAGGAAAAAGTATGCTTTCATTCAATGGTTATATTTTCGTAAAAGAAAAAGAAAGTGACGTTAAATCAATATGGAAATGTAACCAATATTTTAAAAACAAATGTCGAGGACGCGTTCATTTAAGTGATGGAAAAATATTAAAAAGTACTGACCATAACCACGTTCCGAATTCAACAGACACTAATGTTAAAAAAACTCTAAATTTACTAAAAGAAATAGCTACCAATAACGTTGATGCAAGTTCTCATTCTGTAGTAGCTACAGCATTATCTCAAATCCCTACAGAATGTGCGGCTCAGTTACCTAATATTCATAGACTCAAGCGTACTATACAACGACTACGTAAACAACAACTTCAATTACCAAAAGAGCCAACCGATTTCAATTTTAGTATACCTGACGAGATGACAAAAACCACTGACGGTAATCTTTTTTTACAATATGACAGTGGTATTAATACAGACAGAATTTTAATTTTTTCAACAACAAATTTATTAAAACTTATGACGCAATGTAACAATTGGTTTTGTGATGGCACATTTTCAAGTGCTCCAACTTTATTTTATCAAGTTTATACTATTCATGCAGTACAATATTCAAATGTTTTACCATCAGCTTACGTCTTATTACCCGATAAAAAAGAAAAAACGTATAGACGTATGTTTCAAGCATTAAAAAGTATTACTACTGGATTATGTCCTAAAACTATCATGGTTGATTTTGAAAAAGCTGCGATGAACGCGATAAATTATGAATTTCCAGAAACAGAAGTAAAAGGATGCTTTTTTTATTTTTCACAGTGTATATGGCAACAAATTCAAGATGACTCAACTATTTTGAAGAAACTTGCATAGGATGCATGGACAGACGACAAAAAAGAAGAGCACCTAAATTTGACATTTCAGTTTGGAATTGCTATTCATTGATTTCGCAAGATTTACCTAGAACTAATAATGCAGTAGAAGGATGGCATAATTATTGTTTTACTTCAATTTTTAATTTCAATGCCATCCAAGTATTTGGAAATTCATATTCGCGTTGAAAAAAGAAGAAAATATAAATAAAGTAAAACTTGAACAATATATAGGTGGCGAACGTCCACCCGCAAAAAAAAAATACTTTGACAAAGCACAGCGTTTGTAAAATATTTGTTATGATTTCAAAAATAGAACGACTGATGAATATTTACAAGGAATAGTACACAATTTCCAATTGCAAGTATAAGTGTATTATACATTGTTTTATACATTTTAATTCACAATTTATACATTATACCAGTGGTTGTCAACCTTTTTGGGTCCACGGCTCCTTTTGATTTTGAAATAAAATATACGGCTCCCATACGAACATTTAAAATAAACAAATTTACATTACTTATAATAATTTTAATCTAACTTTATTTAATGATAAACATGTAATTAGGTATTAATAATAGGAAATATTTTTTTGAGATTTATTTTTTACATACAATTAAAAAATTAATACATTAATAATAATTTTAATTTTTAATGGGACGGCTGTGCTTGTTTTTGTTGCATTAAATCATCAAATCGTGGGGTAAATTTTGATAGTGCGATTCTCATTTCCTTTTCGGTATTTAGTTTTCCTCTGTATTTACTTTTGATAACTGCTAAGGCCGAAAAACCCGTTTCACATAAGTATGAAGAAGCAAATGGAATTAAAGTCCTGATAGCCTTATTGGCTACGATCGGATATTGCTTCTTCATAGCTATCCAAAATTCTGGTAAAGATAATGATACAAATTTGGATTTTGATACTGAATCTGAGTACAAGTCTATCAGTTGTTCTTGTTCAGTAATTGTTAATTCTGACGGTAGATCAGTAGTAAAAGGATCTTTAATCCAATTTCGTTGTTGATCGTCCTCGGGAAAATAATTTTGGAAGTGAACAATAAGTTGTGATAAGTGTTCCATAGATTATATTAGAGGCAAATGATTAAGTACCTACCTAATTGTAAATAGTAATCGAAATATGCTATTACTCGATATCGCAAACCCGGTTATCGACGGTTATCTCACACATGCAACATGTAATATGTATTGGTGCGCCGAAATTTTATTTTTAGTTTCTATTGCGAACGCGGCTCCCTTGATAATAACCCGCGACGCACAGGTTTAAAACCCCTGCATTATACAATTTTTACAATTTTATTCTATTTATAACTTTTAATAATGACAGACCTTTCTAAAAAAAAGACAACATTTTTAACCATACCTACATAAAAAAGTAAATGTGAAGACAGTCCTAAATCTGTATTAAAATGGGAAGGAAAATGTTGGATTTAAAAATATTACATAATATATATACCTATATGCGATAAATTAACTCTCGATGAATTGACGTCGCGATGAGTTGACGTCGCGATAAATTGATTACGATAAATTGACGCGCGATGAATTGACTCGCGACGAATTTACGTGTCACCATTCCACACTATAGCATTTCGTACTACACACAATTTTAGTCACAGGTCTACGGTGTTTAGAGAGATACTTTTTGCCGTGCGAATCGACGGTGTGTTTTATATTGTACTTATTATTATAATAATTATTATTGTCGTGGCGCAAATCGTCAGCGGCTTTTTATTATTATTGTTTTTTTTTTCCGAGGCGCGAATCACCCCAATCTTATTATAATTGTTATTTGCCGTGGCGCAAATCGCCATTTATAACTATTGTAATATTATCATCGCAATGCGCGAGTCGTCATATTATTATAACTAGGTATGGTTTGGGACTTGTTGCACTTAAAATTATCGAAATATACAGTCAAAATCGTCAAAACATGCAGCTATTTTTTTTATTTTAAGTTTATTAAAATTATAAAAATATAATATATTATCAAAGAAAAAATTTTGTCTAACTAAGTTTGAATTTATATTTGTTTGAAGATAAGTCTGTATGAGTATAGATCTCATTAGGATTTACCACAACTATACAATTGTCGTTATTGTCGATAAAAAGTTTCATTATTAAGCGATAAAGAGACTACCGCAAACAGACGTATACCTATGCGTTAGATACGACTGACTACGACCATCCAATTATGATTTTTCCAAACAATTGTACGTTTATAAAAATATAAAAATATAAAAATATAAAAATGCGATGTACAAATATGCTAAAAATTGCTCAAATATGCACTTTTATCAACATAATATGACGAAGTATGTTGATAAAAAATATAAATATGCAAACTCAAACTTAGTATTTAATTTCGCAATTTCATAAAACAAATTTATAACTCACCTAGAATATAATCTACGACCATTACAAAAAAACATACAAATGCATCAAGTCCCGAACCACAGACTCTTTGAATTTATATCGTATGTTTATTTTATCAATTCTTATACTCGATAAAATTTTCAAAATATTTTGACTTGTTTTGAGTTGTTTACAGACAATTTCAAAATTAAATTTTTATTATTTTTCTATAAATTTCAATGAAATTTTATTTGTTGGGTCAAAAATTGTGAACATTTAATACAAGGTACCTGATATATGTTTACAATAGCAGTTGAAAAATATTAAAATACACATTTTTTTATAAGCATTTAAAGTTCGAATTTTGACACATTTTTGATATTTGAAATTTAAAAAAAATTTAAAGTTCCTAGTGTACAGTAGAGTGGCACCCACCTTCCCACCATTTGTTATATTGTTTTGTTTAATGTAGGTATGGAAATATTAATTCATTTCATTTTAATTGAACTCAACTCATCTGCATCCAAGCTGATTGCTATAATAGGATGAGTTTGCCACTTGTACCTAACTATATTTTTTTATTTTACTTGTACCTATACATTTTGTTGTTCAATTAACCAGCTAAGGCTTGAAATCGCTTTTAAATATCGAAAAAAATCTTTAAAAATCATCAAATAAATTAAAATAAACTGATATCAAAATCAATTATTTCTTTTAATGATATTCAAAATGTATATTGAAATCGAAAAAAATTTGAAACTATAATTTTTAGGTACCTAGGTAAAATAATTTTTTAATTTTTATAAATTACCTACAAATTGATTTAAAATTCAACGATAGCCGATAAGCGGATTATGTTGATCATAGGTACTATGTAGGTAATAATCTATGTAATAACTAATAATAAATAATTAATGCTTCGTTTTCTTAGAACTGTTCCGCAGCTGCGCAAACGATGACAGGTTTTTCGTAATTGGTTTCATCGTTAATCTCAAAATTAAAATCGTAAAAATGTAAAATCGATGTATACCTATTTTAATTTGGAAAAAAAAGAAAAATTATGTTCAAATTCTAATTAAAAAATCATGCTTAATACCTACCTACCCACAATTAAATCGATATGGCACAACAACATAAAAATCATAAATTTATAAAATTAATATACCTACCTACTATTTTTAATTTAAATCAGAAAAACAAATATGGATACCTACACGAAATTATAATTAAATTTTTCGTTTTGATTTCAAGCCCTGCAATAAACTTTTAGTTATTATTATTAAAAACAATATTAATGAAGTAGGTACTCACGCCTCTCTGTGATAGTTTCTATTTTCTTTATAAGTACTTTGACATATCGTGGCACTAAATGTCTTTTGCACTGTATATCTATACTCATCAGTCGGACATATTTTTCGAAGAGCCAGCCATGTCCGTTAAATACGATGAAAGTAATTATTTTTTTTTTGTATTTTTAAGCTTAAATTAAGTAAATGCTTATTTTACGTACTTTTTTGCTACAAAATCTGAACCCTAATTATATGTTTACACACTATTTTGATTATAAAACTTATCTTGGTAATGCCGGACGATATAAATATAAAATAAGGAAGTGGTACCTACATACTCGACAATCGTTTTTAGTAGCATTTGTAGTTTTTACGCGAAATCTCGTGTACTAGTTGACGTCTAGTTTCTAATTTTTAAGATGCCAAAAGTTGTGAAATCGAAATCAAAAGCGAATTTTTATTTAAAAGAGTTTCCTAACGAGACATTTAAAAGTGATGGAGAAATATTATTCTGTTCATGCTGTGAAAAGGCAGTATCAATAAATCAGCGTTATTCAGTTACTCAGCATATATCTACATCTAAGCACCAACAAAATAGAGATCGTAAAAAAAATTTCAACAAAATTTTCTGAGTTCAGAGCCATCTACGTCTTCTAATAATTTGTCAGCTTTTAATACCGATTTGTGTCGTATGTTAATTCGCGCGGATATTCCTATTAGACGTAGAAAGGTCGTTTAGTCAATATATAAGAGTATTCTCCGACCAAACCGTCGCAATTTTTCATTTGCAAACCTTCAACAATATGTTGTTTCACATTGTTATGTTCCAGAATAATACTAGTTTTATATACCTACATCGTTTGTATTACTTTCTTTTATAAAATATTTTTTTTGTAATTTTTAATATCTACTAATACGTTTTTTCGATATACTTTTTAAAATTTTTTTTTACATATTTTAATATTTTTTTTACATATTTCAATAAAAATAATTACATATTTATGTACATATTTTGATTTTTTTATTACAATAAAATCCGTTCCCTATTGATGATATTATTGTGAATAAAGTAATTGTTATAGAACCTATTTACGTGGAAACTTGTTTTAAATTTTGGCTTGGCATTCAATTCATCATTATGCCATGCAGTTATTTAATTATGATCCAATGCTAAATACATTTAATATATTTTGTGAACTTGTATGTAATAAAATATGATTACTTTTCAAAATTGATGTTAATTTATTTAAAATTTTATGATCCTATGTGTGCCTATTTAAATTGGAACATTTTATGCATATTATAGTTGTACATTTTGAACTGTTAAATGTGGATGTTACAAATATTGTTACTTTGTAACATCCATTAATGGTTCATAGAGGAATATGTTTTTATGCATATTACGGTTGTATTAAACTGTTATACGGATGTTCAAAAGTGATGTTTCATAGATGTTTCATGAAATACATCACTGCGGTAAAATTACAATCACAGGGATAGCTGTTTTAAACTGTTCTATGGATGTTGAAAAGTGACGTTCAAAAGATGTTTTATGAAAGACATCATTGCGGTAGAAAAAAGATCACAGGGATGTTAAACGTACTTATATGGAACGCAATCTGTGATGTTACATGTTCCAAAATGACATCCTATTGACATTGCTAGAACAAAATATTGCATAGTGGGTACGTACGATCTTGGAAATACCGGGCGATGTATTTTAGTGATTTTTAATTTTCGACGACTTTAAACATTATCTGCTTTGTCTAAATTAACAAGATTAATAATTTTTGACGACCACCAAATGTTATCGTTATCTAAATGGCATTTACGTACTTATTTCCGGCACGTGGCATGCCACTATATAGATTAAAACTAGTTCAGTTAATGTCGATCTTGGTAATGCCGGACGATATAAATATAAAATAAGGAAGTGGTACCTACATACTCGACAATCGTTTTTAGTAGCATTCGTAGTTTTTACGCGAAATCTCGTGTACTAGTTGACGTCTAGTTTCTAATTTTTAAGATGCCAAAAGTTGTGAAATCGAAATCAAAAGCGAATTTTTATTTAAAAGAGTTTCCTAACGAGACATTTAAAAGTGATGGAGAAATATTATTCTGTTCATGCTGTGAAAAGGCAGTATCAATAAATCAGCGTTATTCAGTTACTCAGCATATATCTACATCTAAGCACCAACAAAATAGAGATCGTAAAAAAAAATGTCAACAAAATTTTCTGAGTTCAGAGCCATCTACGTCTTCTAATAATTTGTCAGCTTTTAATACCGATTTGTGTCGTATGTTAATTCGCACAGATATTCCTATTAGACGTAGAACGGTCGTTTAGTCAATATAAGAGTATTCTCCGACCAAACCGTCGCAATTTTTCATTTGCAAACCTTCAACAATATGTTGTTTCGCATTGTTATGTTCCAGAATAATACTAGTTTTATATACCTACATCGTTTGTATTACTTTCTTTTATAAAATATTTTTTTTGTAATTTTTAATATCTACTAATACGTTTTTTCGATATACTTTTTAAAATTTTTTTTTACATATTTTAATATTTTTTTTACATATTTCAATAAAAATAATTACATATTTATGTACATATTTTGATTTTTTTATTACAATAAAATCCGTTCCCTAATCATCACAAATGTTTATTATGAAATTATAATTATTATTTAGCCAAATGCTGTAAGCCTCGACTAAGTCATAAATAAAACTAAATTAACAATATAAATAACTATTACCAACTTTCAATTCTTAAGATTATTGATTATCCAGATATCACATTAAAAAAAATTATTAGCGAATTAGATAAAAACATGGTAAATATCTTGTTTAAAGTGTCTCCTGTAAACTTATGTTTTTATGGGTTACGACACTTGGCCTTTTGACCATCTATTATCATTATATATCATTTTTATTTTATAAGTTTTGTTAAAAGAGTACTTGTGCCGTATATGTGTCCGTTGACTAAAAATGTTATATCCCTGTGAGGGTCAGTATCGCAAATGTCTGTTGTATGGAAAAAAAACAAAACGTTTTAAACAAAAAATGTAACATGTGGCCTTTTAACAAAAAGTGATTTAAATGGTACGCAGCTAAATGTATATATTTATCTGTGGATAGTATGGACTTGTCATCAGCGAAGGTTACTTAGAGTGTATTGTTCGTTTAAAGGATATCAGTTTTGACATCATTATAAAGCTCAGGTGCTAAATCAATACCTTGAGGAACCCATGCATTGATTGTGTATTGAGGAGAGAATTCCATACCATGTCCAACCAAAATCTGTCTATCAATCTTCTATTGTTCTAATATAAGTTTTAGCTTAATGATTATTTTAAAATATTTAGCGTTTAAACACATTTTATACAAATAATAAGTCGAGATCATGTAATCAAAGGTTTTGTGAAATACTGTCTTACGAATAATTCCCATAGCATAAATAATAAAATAGTATAACAGTCTATTGGGGGTGGACTGAAAATATATAACTAACAGAAAATTGTATGAAATCAATAAAATACAAACAGTAGTTTTTTTGGTTTAATACTTTGTTTAACATAAACTAATCTAATCTTCTCTAATTTTTCAGGTATTTGTTTTGGATTTGAAAACAATAGTTAAACATTTGCAGTGATTTACTACTAGACAATAAAAACTTCGTCAATATTCAATTTTTTTTTATAACAATTGATTAATATGATTGATGATTTATTACTATTTGCAAGCATTAAGTTAATTCAAATTATATTTCCTGTTTCATTTTATATTTCATTTTTATTATGCTATATATTATGTTGTGATATAATTGAATTTGTAAAGATAACATTTAAATAAAAATTACTCATTTATTCAATAAACGTTCAAAGTTGTTGAAATTTGTTTATAATCTTTAACATAACATTAAACTAACATCTGCATTAAAATACATATTTCTATATTTCAAACTCAATAATTATTAATATGAAATGAGGACTGCCAAGTCCAGACTATGACAAACATTTTTGTCTTTCTCTAAAAATTTCCAGCTCGTATTATTTATTTTCATGTTTTTACCTATATTCATTGGAGTGTGAATATTTAATTGCTAGTTTTAATTAATATTTTAATTTTAATTTTTTATTCAATATCAGTGGCAAAGAAATAATAATTACTAATACCGCTTGTTTACATTGTTAACAACTGTGCAATGGATGTTACAAAACATTGATGCTATGCTGAATTTAGATTTCAAAACAACATTACCAATTAACTTTTATTTATAACCATGACATTCTGTGACTTTTATAAAAATAACGTTTGTAAAATTATACGTTAACAAGTAACAAATTATATTCAAATACAAATTATTTTTTTGTGACATGATATTACAACAAAACATTTATAATAAAGTATTTTTTCTTACAAATGACAAATAATCACTGTTAGTTTTACATTCTTGTTGTACAATTGCATGCATTTATAATTTTATTTGATTTATAACTTTAATATATATATTAGGATACTAATTATTAGGATACGTAAAATAATAAGATGTTAAATGTATTTGTTAAATATTTTTCTTATGATTACTTGTATACTTTGTTATCTTTTGTCTTTATTTATGTTTTTGTTTCTGATATAGTATGTTCTATTACAGCGGTTCTCAACTGAGTCAAGTTAATTGTAAATATTACTCAAGGACTGCATTATTGCAATTTAATGTTTACTCGGTGAGGACATTTCTATGATAAAAAAATAACTACATTATTAGTTATTGTAAATGGGCATTTTTAGTACCGCTGTGATAAAAAACAATTACTAGAATAAATAAATACTGTATTTTACAACAGGGTACCAACAGGGGCCTAACTACAGGGGAATTTGTGATCCTCATACACATTTTAGATTTTGAAAGAAAATAATTTTTTGGTTTAACAATAAAGTCTGATTTTTTAATAAATTGTTTAATAATATCATGAGCAAAATTATCGTTTAGAATCTTAATAGTTAAATTTATTGTTGATAAAATTAAGTGCCTTTTTTTATTTTATTAATTATGCAAAATGTTATATATTATTTTATCAAGTTTTAATACGTACATAGTTTTACATACTTTAGAATTATAAGTATAAATGTTTAGTTGGTGCAACGTTAAAATCCTAAATTTATAAAAAAAAAAAAAATATTAATTTCTTCTCATTCACAGATAGTTATAATTACATTAGTTGTTTACATTTCTAACAGCTTAATACATTATTATTTATTAATATACTTTTATAATATTATATAATATATTATCAAAATAATTTTAGTTTTAAAAGTTTTAATAATTTACAAGAGCACGCATTTCCGACCACAACATTTTGGTATCCGAGGCAGTTGTCGCTCCTCCCTAAATTTGGACCCTTAATTATTCGGCGTGGATGTCGGTCGGTCGACGAAAAAAAAACGACATGTGATCGTTTATCGTGTAAAGTTGATGTGGCCATACGGCGAGCACGGTCCGCGGACTTAAGCTATCCGGCGTGAAAATATTTTACCCGCGGCAGCTATGACGACAATAAGGCGAAGTCCCGCTTTGACTGCGGCGGCGGCCGTGTACCCGTGCCGGATGTCACTGTGCCCTTCATCGACCGGCGTTTGACGAGTTGGCGTTCAATATCAATACATTTGAAATAAATCAGGAATAAACCAAGCAGCTTTGTAGTACATAGAGTAGATTATTTTGAGTAAGAAATACATGAAAAATTTTCTTTTTAAGTCTAAGAATTTAAAATTTAATACAAGATTCTTCATAAGTTTGTCAACTTTATCAAAAAAAAAAAATTTCTACAAGAAAGTCAAATTGAATTTTTATGAGCGTTTAAACTTCATATTTTTACAACATTTGATATTCACTTGATTTCTCATGTAACGATTTTCTTATTTTGTTGCAATTAAAAAACTAATGACTTTGAATACTAGAAAATTTCACTGAATGTTTATATTATCATTTTCTATACACGATAAAATTATGAAAATAATTTGACTCTTTTTAAACTGTTTACGGACTTTATCAGTTTTCAATTTTTTTATTTTTTTTTTTCTATAAATATAAATAAAATATTATTTGTTGAGTAAAAAAGCGTGAAAATTTAATGCAAGGTATATATCGTTACATTAGCAGTTGAAAAAAATTAAAAATACATAAGCATCATTTTTTTTTAGAAGCATTTAAAGTTCAAATTTAAAATGTAATAATTATCTTGTAGTTAAAAATTTATAAAATGTTCAACTTTTATAGCTAAGAATTGAAAATTTAAAACAAGTTTCCACGTAAATAGGTTATATATAAATTACTTTATTCACAATAATATCATCAAATATACTTGGTTATATCATAAGCTGACTGACCGTTTTCGCTCAGAATCGTTTTTCTTATACAATGATATTATATCGTTGAATTCAAATTTAACACCATCCATTACAGTGACCCACTTGTAACCTACTGTACAGCAGAGCGACACCCACTTATTTACCTTTTTTAAGGAGTTGTGCTTAGGAAATTCATTCGTCTCTGTTCGTTTTTGTGTGTGTAGTAAATGATCATAAGTGTGTGTATACTTCAATCACCTGCATCATACATATTACGCACGCGCTATGCACTTGTCATTTTGTCATTAGATCAAAATAATCAAAACCGACGTGGAATTGTACGTCAAGTTTTATTTGTAAAATCACTGGTTTGTAATAAAGTTTTTGTAAGAACTTTATATTTGGTATAATTGAACACCTATACTTTGGTGGGATTTTCTTAATTAAAAAAAAACTAGTAAATCGTTACATATTGCATTTCAAAAAAATGTATTATAATACAATCGTTTCTCTTGACACGTTATACAGGCAACTCAGTCAAGAATAAGATCAAATGGCTCGGGAAATTTACTTGGAAAAACAAAAGAAGAAACGGCTTTCGTGCCACAACGGAGAACTGCAGTGGAAACTGAAAAAGAGCACCGAAGTGGCAAATCATTTAGCTGTTTCAACAAAGAGACTGATTAAGTCGTCGAAATTCGTCTGAACAACGATCTGTTTGATCTGTTTTATAAATAAAAATGTTTAATTCCGCAGGCCAAACACCGCAAGACCTTGCAGCTATGAGAGAGGCACAAAACAACTATCAGAAACTATGCAGCAGGAAGAGCTCCAATTCGGAAAACAGGTAATATTATAATAATATTATTAGTTATTAATTTACACATTATTGTTTATTATTTTGAGCGTGCCCGAGTCGAGCGTCGCGTGTTTGCATGGGTGTTATCTTTATGAAGTAATTTTATGTAGTGTGTGTTATCCGTGATCGATATTCTTATGTTATCTCGCTATCAAATGTTATCACCGCAATACGAATTGTACTGTCGTCTTTGTAGGAATTAGACTTGTAGCTTGTACTTTCGAAGTCCTGTGCATTAACGAGTCAACAAGTTTAGGCGATTTAAATTAATTTAATTAATTTAACGCACTACCTATATAATATCAGTTTTTTTATTAACTTAATTTATTTGCCCTTGTGTTATGACTTAAAGTAACGCAATATGTTTCGCAACTGTTCGTCTGTTCCAACTTCCCAATTAAGTTAAATTTGAATTTTCATTAACAACTGCATATTATACATTATATAACCTCATATTTTATGTTTGTCTCCCGAGTATGCATGTTATTTTCTTTTTTAATGCCTTTGCTTATTTGTACTATACCGGTGTTACGTTAATTGTTTTTTAGTGATAAAATGTAATTAAAATATTTTAAAACTAAATGAGTTTATGTTAACATAAACTGTTAAAATTTCTATTAACTTAACATTTAATTAAAAAAATAAAAATGTTTGACTCTAGTTACTTCTAACTGAATTAAAAATATAAATTTTACTAACACGCACTCTGTCTTGCAAAAATGTTGTTGAACATATTGTATTTCGGAATTTTTCCGATTTATTACATTTTCATATTCAATCTCGAATACGTATTTCTACTTCCGCGTATTGTAAAAATCGTGTTTTTCCCATGTATTCGAGCACACACAAAAATGTCTTTCTCTCAAATACGGAACGTATAGTATTTATATTTCCACTTTGGCCTCGATAGCTCATCCTTGCAACACTCCTACCCAGTAATAAATTTTACGAGAGTAAAATGTCAATACGTATATCAAAACTAATTATAATATATTGTCGGTTGTGTTTGGTATTCAGCGGTGACGAGGACACGAGGACACGAGGACACGATGACTAGCCAGCTGGTGGAGGTAGACTCGGAGGCGCCGGCCCGGATACTGGGAGTGATGAAGAAGAACGATTCGCTGTCGTACGTGTTCGAGGTGGAAGAGGAACCGTCGGAGATCGCCACTCGGCTGGTGCGCCGGGCCAGCAGTCTGCGGTCGGGGGGGCAAGTCGCGGACGCGTGCGCGCGGACCGGCTGGCGGCGAGAAGCGGTCCCGGGCCAGCTCGAAGTCGGGCGGCGGGTCGTCCGACAAGTCGGTGGAACTGGACTCGGCGCTCACCCGGAACCTGGACGAACTGTTCACGCCCGGCCCGAACGACCGGTACCTGAGCAGCTGTTTCACGTGCAGCTCGGACTCCTCCAACTCGTCGCCGGAGCACAACCTCCACAACGTGGTGCAGACCTACGAACAGAACCACGGTCCGTCCTATGTACAGGTGGTCGCCGAGCAGACCGGCGGTGGTGATAAGGCCCAGGGCGGTGGGCTGACCATCGTCTGAGAAGATAATAATATTATTAGGTACATAATAAGCATAAAAATCCTTCGTCACAGTTTTTTTTATAAGCATAAAATCTTTACAGAATACTGAAAAATCACCAAAATTTGCTAATTATTTTAAGTTAAATATTCATAAAAATTTTTTTTTTTTAAATTTAAGATTTGAAAATGTAATACAAAATTACTCATAAGTTAGTCTACCTTTATCAAAGCAAAATGACTATAAGCAAATAAAATAAAACTTTTTTGAAGTTTATATTTTTACAATATTGGATATTCGCTCGATTTCTCATGTAGTGACTTTGATATTTTGTTGTTACTCAAAAACGAATAACTGTTGACACATGAAAATTTTACTGAGTATATTTATTTTTATTTTGTAATTTTATTTTTCTATAATTATCAATACAATTCTATTTGTTGGGTAAAAAATCATGAACATTTAATACAAGGCTCCTGATGTATTGTTACAATAGTTGTTGGAAAGTGTTAAAAATATATAGAATATAATATTTTAGTTATTAGCATTTAAAGTTCGATTTTTACAAAATGTATCAAATTTAAAATGTAATAATTCTTGTGTAGTTAAAATGTATAAAATTTATAGTATTAATAAATACAATCTGAGACAATCTTCTATATAAGTCCTTGATACCTATATGGCAGATGGCTATATGACTAAACATTTTAAAATTAAAAACGAAATAGCTTGCAGGGTTAATATACTTATTATAATATGGTTTAGTCGGTATTTTTTTTAGTGTTAAGGATTTTAAACGAATACAATATGCTAATTAGTAATTTTCAATAATCAATATTGAATATCAATCAAATAAAAATGTATAAAAGCAGAAAATAAGTACTGCACACTTTTAAATTTGTTACTTCCCATTTAATATTAGCTACTGCACATAGTATGTGCTATTGCACACAATTTTAGGCCCTGACTCAGTAACCAAAAATCACCACCTATCTTAACTTGGTGGAAATATGAAGTAAGCCGGTCTGTTATTAAAAGGCCTATTATGGTTCAACTGATAGTTTAATCATTATCGTATACAATTCACAAACGCGTTGCATTTAGTGAACTATAATTTTATATATTTTACATTGGAACTTTTAAAAAACCTTTAATATATTATAATATATTAATACTTGATCACACATACTCCGAGTACTGTTTTCCACGCATCTTTGTTGCCGAAATCATCTAGATCTTCCGTTCTGTTGAAACTGTAATCTGTGCCCGTCGGTGGGATTAGTTTTATTTCAGACAAGCAATACTGTCTTATCACCGGATGGCATACATCCACACATTCGTCGTAAACTCCCATGTGATATTGGTTGCCCACTAGTATGCCGTTCGGATATCGGTCCCAGGATTCCGCCACTGAAAAATAAAGATTTTATAAGACACATACACCTATAAGTATGAGATTTATTTAAGATATTATGTGCTTATTTGATTAACGAGTCTGCGTGCTACATTAATATATAGTACACCTTACAGTGCAGAAGGCAGAACATTTTTTTCTGTTGGGGAGGGTACTTAATTTTTTTTTATAGTTTTTATAGAAATAGAATAATTATCACCTGTTACTTTATGACACCATTGTTCATAAAAAAATGCCGGGAGCACTTGCCCCCAATTCCCCACACCCCTGGCTACGGCTCTAATACCTAAGTACACCGTGTCAGAATCTTGTTTTTTGTTTTCTTCGTTGGTTGAAAATCCAAATTCTAATCCAAATTTTTATATAATAATTTTTCCGAAAAAAAATTTAAATTTATGTTCGGTGTATTTTAACAAACTATTATTGGTATATATCGTTAATTGTACAGGTACATAGCGATATAACTCGTATAAATATTCGTTTATAAATATAAAATAACTGATTAGATTAAATTAACTGATATAAATGTATACGTAGGTATGCGTTTTTTTAACCATGTACCTATCGGTAATATATGATAAATTACGAGATACTCATGTACAAATGTATGATGTTTTATTGATTTATGTTATGTGAGTAGGTATAATGAATCTATGCAATCATTCCAGAGGCCTGTACAGTGTATATATTACATGGTCATTATTACAGACGACGTGTCAGAATTTTGTTGATTTGTTCGTTAAAACTTATAGTTGTTGAGAATATAACAATGCCAGTTCAAATGTTTAGCTTGAAAAAAATATTGAACTTACTCTTGTTCCAAAAGTAATGAATTGTTATCGGTCGATCTCTTATAATAAACGGACATAGAAACCCTTATACGAGCAATTAGTTTTCGTTAGGTACAATGATGAGCTTAAACTCAAATTGAAATAGGTATAAATTTGGTATATTATGAAGATATTATACAAACAAATTAATTAGATTTAAAATAACAAAAAAATGTAAAAAAAAAATCTAATATACCTATGGATACACTTAATAGTTAATAATATGATCAAAAATAAAGTGATCATTAAATCGCATCAGCCCGACAATTTATGATACAATTGTTGTAAAAGAAAATATGTATAGGATTAAAAGTTTCTGTGCTTCTCAATAGTATATTATCAAGGGCTCTATTCACTCTCCTTTTTAAAACTATTCAGTGAATTATACAAGTATGTCTACGAGCGTAAGGGCCTCTTCGCATGGTTTTGTGAATTATTATTATTATTATTATCATCACCACTATTATTTTTATATCTATACCATACTTCATAATAAATTCATATGCATGTTATATTATATCCTTTATTATTATTTTCATTCCGAGTTTTATGCCGTTTGGCTTTCTTGGCCCTAACTTATATAGGTACATAACAATTATAACCCGTTAAACCAATGCCTATAATAATTTATTTTCCCCTTATATATCTCTTCAATTACAAGGTAAATCTACAATACTTTGGCTTAAAAAAGCCTCAGCTCGTAGCCTTGAGGTTGGCGACCTTTCCTAAAATAGGCCGTTTTTTATAAAAATTACCTAAGTCTACACTTGATTACTTCTTAGAAGTTGTCCCTATAAATTATAATAGGTACCTATTCGAATTAACACTTACTTTAATATAATTATATCCACCTGATAACGCATGACAGTATGACTGTCAACTGTAAAATAAAATATTTTTTTTTATCTAATTAAATACATAGGTATTATAAAATAGGGGTTCGGGCAAACCAGCTAACACTAGAACTATCCAAGATTTCCAAGCCATTTACATACGTTACCAATGTAGTCTTCACAATAAGCTACAATCGGTACTACCAAACAAACAGCAGCCACATTCTACACTCGCCTCCACTCGAAAACGGCTGATCATCCCATAGCCTCATCACTCAACTTCACTCCAACCATCTTCCAGGAACCCCAGCAAGATGCCTCAAACTCAACTGGCCTGGATACCTACTCAATTTCTGACTCTTACATTTCATGATAAGACATTCATTAAAAATAACTGTTAACAAGATAAACCATCGAAGAGCGAAGAAACCACGAAATCCTACTGAGCATTGAGGAACTGTATATCGAAACAAAAAGTCCGTCTTGAACCTAGGCACTTAACGTGTTGATTAAATTATTATTCTCAGTAATGTTGCTGTATTAAATCATTATTACGGACAGATTTTAAGGAGTCCAAAATAGGCAATTTTCAAATTGTATGCATGCGAATCTTGTAAATGTGTGCGTAGTAAATAATCATTAGTGTGTGTAAATAAAATAACAGAACCCTCCCGCACGTACATGTAAAAGTCACCGATTCAGCGTTGCGCGAGTGAACAGTAAATAATTTGTGCTCGTTTGTATGTATTTTTTGGCAATCCTATCAATGGACCTGATATCGCGATAAAACTTCTGAAAACTGATTTGAATTCGTTAATATTACTTGAGATCGATCAAGTCACATTTTAAGATATTTATTTTAATTTTTGAATAATCAACGTTTAAAATGTTGTACATTTTAAATATTCAAACAAAATTTGTAGGAGTTTAAGAACACAATTTAAAAAAGTGGCCTGACCGATCTCAAGTAGACATATTAACGAATTCAAATCAGTTTTCAGAAGCCTTATCGCGTTATCAGGTATGATGGACAAAATATTGGTACGTTTTGGTTGAAATAATTGTCCGTTTGCAATCCCCTTAAGATCGTATTTTAATATAAAGTTTAACTAAGAAAGAATAAAGAAAGGCTACTATGAAAACATTTAAAACAATTAAAACACTCAGGAAACGCCGTTTTAAATTATTATAATATCACACTAATTATACGGATTGTATTTTCTTATATCTTACCATCAACACACTGAAAATCTCTGCAACATAGAATAGGGAGGAAGTGGTATAAAACGACGCAGAATTGTAATACAAGGTTAGGAGGATATTAATGAACATAATATATTCAATGAGTTCTTAATATTAGTATATTACACCAAAAATTATATATTTTATGGCAACACGAAAATTAATAATAAATATAGGTAATATCCGTTTAAATAAATAAATAATTCTATTTACTATACGTTTATAATTAAATACGATCATAATAGTACTATTATTATTCTAGTAATTCAACAATATGTACCTACTATTATTATTTTCCCTAATGAATTTATATTTCAAAGTAACCAATAGCTTTTCATTATTGAAAAAACGTGCAAGACATTAAGTAAAAAATCGATTAAAATCAAAGTCTGACATATTTTTTACGCTATAATTCTATATAACAAAACGTGAAGCAGCTGGTATATTATATAATGTGTGTTTACAGAATCAAAAAAAATTCATTTTTAAAGTAAACATTGGAGATGAACTTTTCGGTGATTATAATTTTAGTCTGAATGGGTATTGGGTATTATACTATTAATTTGTATTATTGTCACATTTATGATTTATATGCTCTAGATGCAAGTATACAGGTTATCTAAATAATGTCAATGGTTTATTTTTCTTAAATTTTATAAAGCATTTTCTGAGGAGATTTTAAGCATATTAGATTTTTCTTATATAAGCCCAAGGACCGACTCAATTCGCGGAAAATTGAATGATGAAATGGGAATACACATAATATGATATGAGATATATTATATAATATGTGTCATATTATGACGCAGGTCAGATAACAATTGAGAGGTAAATTTTTCAACTGAAAAGTTGCATATTACCCGTTATATACTTATGTACACCAATTGTATCAAACTGGTTTTATTGTTTAAGAACATCAAATTAAATATGCTATTATACCTATTGTCAATGGTGTTTAGGTGGGTAATTATGTGAATTACAAACGTATGATTATACGTACTTGTGATGTCTCGTAAAAATTATCTATATATTTAAGAGTCCAACAACATGATTTAAACTAAAACGTGAGGCAAATCATTGTGATTTGTTTTTTTAAATACAGAGAATTATAGTTATAGTAGATATATATTTACCTTATAATATTGATGGTATCATAATTTATTTCTGACGTACATAATATATGTATATATTGCGTTATATCAAACGTCATACTGTTACGATAAGTCATTGTGAAAATTCAAAAATTGTACATACATAACCAAGCTCAGATTGTATACATATTTTAGGACTATAGAAAATTATTGATTGCTTGTATCTATTTTATAAGCAAAATATGCAAAAGTCGCTTATGCTGTAGTAGGTATAGTGATAGTTGTGGGCATACCTCCGCATTTAAGTAGGTCACTTTTATGGATATGTTAAATTTGAATTCAATGGTAAATCATTGTATAAATAAATAAAAAACGATATTGAGCGAAAGAGACGGGTATCAGCATCTATTTTTGATAATAGTTGTATTCAATACAGGGCTTGAAACCGTTATCGAAATTTTCGGTTAAAAAAAACGTTGTTACCGGTTTTAAACCGGCCCTGTCGTTAGCAGTAACCTATTACCGGTGTACCCGTGATTATTTACCTCGTGGAATTTTATCTCCCTCGGTACATTTTTAGCAATGAAATTTTACCGGAGGGGGTGAGGGGGGTAAAATTTCATTAGATAATATTTACCACCCGGTAAAATATTCCAGGGGTAAATTATCACTAGCGAATATTTCCTCCAGTAATTTTTTTTTATACTCTTAAAATTTTTTAATAACGTAAGTTAATTTTATAACGATATGTGTGAACAATAATTACTAATTAGGTATTAAAGTTATATTGTTTTAAACAAATTATGTATTTTAAATGTATTGGTAGCTATGTTTTGTAGCTATATGAACTAAATATATTTTTCTATTAATTTGTATGTCTAGTTATTTTAATTATTTTTATATTATGTAGGTATACAGCCTATGAGTTCCAATTAACGTGTGAAAAGGTTTTAAAAATAATTATAGCTAATTTGAGAGTTAAATAAATAAACTTAATAAAGTTATTGCGTATGTACAATAAATTATCCTAACCTGAACAAATTTTCATACAAAACCATTAAAAAAAAATAGAAAATACATGTGTGATATGTACCGAGAATAAAATTAACAGAGGGGGTAATTAATCTCCGTTACACCGGTACTATATTCAATATTACACAGGTTACCGATTAAGTGGTTCAAAAAACTTTCGGTTACCAATAACCGATTGAATATTGGTTTTCTAAAAACAATTGTATTACACCAATGTAGTATGATTTAAGAGTAATTTTAAGAAGTTATTAATTACTAAACTATAGTAGAACTACGAGCTTATCATTATTTATGTAGCTAAAATAAACGAAATAATACTATAGTTTATAAGTACCTAACGGTAGTCGGTAACTGATTGATACATATAATTATGTTATTATAACGTTTTATGTTAGGTACTTTTATTTAACTGAAAAATCGTCACGGTAACCGAGAACCGATAACCGGGAATAAAAATGGGTTTAAAGTAATGGTAACCGATTTTAGGTCCCTAATTTTCCGGGAAATTGCTGGTTTTTGGTAAAAACTGGTAACTGGTTTCAAGCCCTTGTATTATTATAAATTATAATATATTATTAAGTGTTTTATTATATTTATATTATTTTAATAGTATTTGTTATTTTCATTATTTGGTGTTGAACTACTTTTATTAAAACATAATTTATTGTAATATTATAATATCATTATATAAGTCAATACCGACGCTATGTACCGTAGAATAGTATGGATATGTTCATCATATGCCTAGCTAAAAATTTGTCTAAATATTGAAATAACTCCAATCTGCTTAGAAAATATTAATAATTATGTAATTCTGAAAACATTTTAATCCTTCTAGTCCCTACGGTTAATATTCATTGAATTACAACAAAGTACCTACAATTTTTCAAAAATTAAAAAACTAAAAATAGTCCAAAATTTAAAATGTCTGTAAATAGCTCAAAAAGCTTTAATATACATTATACATAATATTACATAAAATTATACTAATATAAATATTTGTTAAATGCTCGTTTAGAATATGATTATACCTTATAATATTAAATACAATTTGTGAATTCATCATGCTATTTTTGATTTTTCGGAATTATGATAGATGAATAAAATGATGAATAAAACAGTTTTTTGCTGTGTTAAACATTTGTAAGACGGAGACAACGCATGCGGGCATAGAGTCCTCTAATATAGTGTATTAGGATAATGAGAGTGGTTATAATATATATATGTAAGTACTCACTTCTGACCGCCCAACTGGTGTGGTTCCGCAAATGTCTGTCATACATGTCGGATTGGAGCCGGCAAGTGGAGCTTCCGACGTGTCGAACGGTGAAATTGGCCAGTGCCTGGTGAAACAGCTCGGATATCCACGGTCTCGGTAGACCGTCAGCGGTGCCCACTGCAAGAATTTGTTCAACTTGCGCGTCGACCAACTGCAATAGCGCGAGCAGTCCTACGACGATCGCGGTTGACATATCCATGACGATCTCTATATTTTAATAAATATATAATTTATCGGTTCTCGACACCGTTCCCCTATAAGTCCCACGCATAGAATGATAAAATCGTGCATACTGCGGAGACATTTTCTTCTGCCTAATACAACTATGGTGAGAAAAAATGCCGATATTGTAAACATGTAGGCGAACAATAGATATAATATTATACCCGCGGTGATGAAATTAAATAATACCTATATTACCAAGAATATTCCGAATAGTGTCCTATACTATTATATCGGAAACTCTCGATGGTACAAATACGCTGCTTTAGTGGGACGTTTGGATAAAAAAAATGTAAAATGTCGGCGAAAAGCTGCTAAATATAGTGCTGCAGTAATGCGCGACACTTGCGATAATATGACTATTTGGTCGTCGCGCGGTTGTAAAACGTATATATAAGGAAAAAAGTAACATTCGTTATAGATTATCAATGCAACCTCGTATAGATAAGTGGGTGAGCTCGCCGCAAACGTCTGGGGTTGAATTACTTTGATGTTGTTTATAATTAATCAACGCAATTGCACTCGATGAGTTAACCTTTCCAAGATCACCGACATCGGATAACGGCCCGACCATAATATAATATAGGTACTTACGCGTAAGAAGTTTGCGGCAATCCCAGCTTATTATTTATCACGCTTATTGACGTAAGTACGACGAAGGACCCCCCCCCCCAAGTTAATTATTATATTTAATGATGTTTAAATATTTTTATTTTTTCATAGTTATATGTAATTTGAAAACGTATAATTAAAGGCACTATACCTACGTCATAAGTATCTTACGTGATATTATATAGGATGATCCACTGAGCATGCACATTCCCGTTTTTCCTTCAATAATTAAATTTTTTTCAAATTTTGGTTTTGGAATTTTTAAACATATACCTAGTCAAAGACTATATTTTCAAATTCTTGAATATTTTTGTGCTACTTACTTAAGTTATGCTCTGTGGTAATACAAACTTCTGTTGTGAAGGTGAATCTTTCTGTATATAGTTACAATTAATTTAATAATTTTTTTCTTTATTCACGATATATACGATGATGTGGGGGCACAAAAATACTAGTACTACATTATGTATATTTAAGAGTAGGATATATTATAATATACATATTAATATTAATTAATCATGTTAATGAACCAACAATGACATGTAATATGTACATAGTATTTTCATAAAATGTATTGATGTGGTTAATCGCATCCAATAATGACTTATGACAGTCACGGCTAAATATTTAACAATTTAAATTTAATTACTATATTAAATACATAATAAATTGAGTTATTAATTAGTAGCACACATAAATTGCATTACACATTTTGTATTATATGAATTGAGTATTCACTCATCTTAATGAAAATAAGAGTGAAAGTCAGTTTAAAATAAATCCTATATATTTTTGAATATAACTCGAAGAGTGGAGATATGTAATTTATGCCTAGTTAGTAGTTACTATTAAATATTGTGCACAAGAACATAATAAAATTAAAACCTAATTGTATTTTTAAAAGTAATACAATATGTATAATAATTAACTTGGTGTTATACTGTTGCATAATGTACTTCTATGTACCAATTACCAAGTATGCATAAATAAAAATTATTTCCATTCACTCATTGGGTAACGCTTTAGATTCTTATATATATTTTATATAGCTATTTTTTTTACACTAATGTAAATGCATACAAATAAATTTGAATAATTGTCGTATATTGCAGACAGTCGTCAAAATAATATTATTTTATATATATATGTAATATAGGTGGGAATATTTCAAATTGTAAATGATTGACATGGTCACAATGTGATACCACATAATCTATTGATATTTTTTAATTTTAGTTTTAAATTATAATAATTACCAAATACGTGCTTTGTGATTATACATTAAGTTCCGCGGTAGCGTATAGTGAAGTTTCGGGTTCAATTAAAATATTTTATGCATACCTATTGCATTATATATTATGTATATTATGTAAGGACATACTAAATGTCTCTTTTTTGATAGTCTATTGACTACTCACTATGCATATTGGCTGTATATGAACATTATTTAACAATGAAATTGGAATTTAATTTTATACTTGCACTGATAACCATCAATCAATGATTATGGTAGTTATGTTTGCATACTGGTGTGTTCTATTTTTATATAGGGATTTTCTATAAACTCGGTTAAATTTCTGAGATGTCCTACTTGGTACTCTTTTTTTGAGGAATTAACAAAGAGATAATATATTATAGATTGTCTGAACTTGCTTTGATGGCGAACTATCGTAACATTATACCAATAAATATAGATGAGATTTTCAATATGTATATAAAAAAAAAAAATATAGAAGAATGAATTTTTACATAGGTACTATTTGTAATAATATAATATAATAAAATAAAATATAAAATAATATTGCGCAATCTTTATTTATATTGTTTGTCATCATCCAGACTCCTAAACAAATTCTAGTTGTAGCGGTTATGCTACGGTTAAATTCGCCCATACTTAATATAATTCTTATATAAAATTATAATATATTATACACCACGCTGGCTGTATCATACGATTGTATTTTTTTCCTCAATATATAATATTGTTTTATAAGAAAATGGATTGTAAAAAATGGTAATATGTTGCAACAAAAGTTGTTATACCAGCATTTTAACTGATTCTAACAAATCCCAAGTGCAGTAATCGGTGAGCACAATCGTGAACCGGACACAGCTCAAAAAAAATTAAGCGTCGAGTCCTCAGAGAAAATCGTAAATAAATTCCAGCGATTCGATTTCAACTTGACCAGCAAAATTCTACGAAACCTGAATAATATAAATTATGTAGAAAAAATATAATAAGTATAGTAATAATAAAATATAATAATCGTCATTGTACTCGGTATGTTATGTTCTATAGACTAAGTTCACGGCCATATTATGATATACCACAAACTCGTATCTACTCGTATTAGTAGGTAATTACTAAAAAATTGGTACCTACAGCTTGTTACCTAGCATCATATTGCACTCATTTTTGTGCGCAATCGTAATGACGTATTTAATGCAAGGTCAGGGTTTACTGGTATTATCATACTTAACAAACTTTTAGTAAATTAATACCTACACCTACTAGCTACGGCTATTACATAATATAATATTAAAATTATTCATTATGTTTTATAATTTCAGTGCACATCTATGTGTGATTTAAATTTACAGAAAAACAATACAATATTACTGCTAATTATTACGTAGGTATAGCCAAATGGAGTCACCTGTATCATTATAATAATATTATGATTATGATTGCAAACACGAATACACCGAGAATAGTATTGCTACTATATTATAGCTGTAGATATCAAACATAATATATTTAACGGCTAACGCTATAATTACGAGTTTATACCTTGATCAAACATTGTTCGTGAAAAACTTAACATTTTATATATATACGCCTATACTAATGATTAATGAACGATGAATAAATAATAGTTAGAAAAAAAAGTCATTCACATAATACACTTTTTAATCTCGCGCTTAGCTTACAAAGTTTTTACCTACGACCTACCTATCTAGGAAACCCTTATAATTTAGATATATACTTGTAAGTTGCAAGTTTCATTTAACCACTTATTATTTGAGAAGATGAGATTAGAAATTGCCTAAATGTTACCCCTTAAATAATAGTCCTAGTTAGGCCCCTTAACCCATCTAGTTTGAAATGGATGTAATACGGGCTATGAGTAACCGTTTCTCTATAGAGGTACCTCAAATTAAATGTTATAAATGGGTTCACAACTTACCATACTGTGTAGGTACAATCGTGTCGATGACCGAGATACTCAGAAGACCCCCAAACGCCACCGACGTCGAGGAAATCCTGTGCGGACCCTCGCCGGCTGACCTGCCGGAGGAAACTATCGCCAGAAAACGATTGCTGCTCTAATCGATGGTAAATCGGAACGAGCTGATAGCCATGATCGAATCCATCATGTCAACAAAGGAAGACGAGGTCTACCACAGAGCAGCGACGAACAGGCGAAGAGTGCGGCAAGCTCCAGCCTGAGCCGCATGGGACCACGATGAAGAACGGTCAGTCTCACCCTCGAGTCGCAACAGCGAAACGTCGGAGGTGTCACCGACCACCACATTCTTCATCAGCACTACCGATGACACCACGGGAGGGACGACGATCACTGCAGTGGATTCACAAACGAGTTACCAGGGCGGCGGACTACGGTCGGCTCGCCAAGTCCAGGAGAAGATCCAGACCAGAAAAAAATGGAAAACTAATTAATGTAAAGGGGGTAAGGCGGGGAACTGTCCCGTCTACCCTCCATTGTGGCGAAAGCCGAATGTGTACATATTAAACTTTGATGTCTAATAAACGATGCCGGCGCCGCGGCAGTAATGCGAAAGCAATTCCCGCGGCGCAGTCGGTTACAAACTGAAAACAAAAAAAAAAAGATACTATCGTGTCATGTTATAGCATAAAAATTACAACTATGATGGTGAGGTTAACCGTTTAAAAGCCATTGATGATTTTTTTTTTTTGTTAAATGTTACCGGTTAAATTACATTTTCAAAATGCTTTATTTTTCAATCATTTAATATATTATTTTGCTAATTTATTGATTTATGATTATTTTTTAAATTATACTATGGTATGAATATTATACTCATAAACCTACACTGATAAAAAATTATTATAAGATACCTATATCAATGATTTTTACTGTAAATCATCATCATAATATTATGTACAAATCAAGGTAAATTTAAAAAATCTACTTTTCAGGTATACTTATTACATCATAATATATGTATATATAATAACCTTATTAACTTAATTTAACCAGGTATTGGGTGATCTATGAAGTAAAGACTACAGACAATGGGTTTTCACGGTACTGCACTGCGCGTGCTGCAGTACAAAAACATAATTTGTTGTCTGATTTGATTCAAAAACTCGTACATGACATTTTTCACCCATTTAAATACGTTTTTGTAACTTACCTGATCACTCCGTGGACAATTGACGATGTTATTTTCTTCAAAAAATTTTTCTTTCAGAAAAGGCTTATACATATTCATATGCATGAGTAAACTGCTAATGAAAACTTGGTGTCGACCATGTTCGTACTAGTCATTATAATAATAGGTCAGTTGATATATATATACATATCTGAAATTGTTGAAGTGATAAATTAATTATCCAATACGTAACACTCGATACGAAATTAATTTGCTATTTGTCACTAAACGATATTTATTCTCAATTGCATATTTTGTAAATTAATTTGAACGCTAAAAAGTTTTTGTTTGAAAATATATATTTATGGAATTCGGTGACAGAAATATTGAAAAATATCAGTTTATATTCAATTCTCAATTCATATTGAGAAAATGCTATTACGTGTAGATAATGTTTATATTAAAAAAAACTTTAAACATATCAGAGCATACGCCGATGAAAGAATAAATTCTGATAAATCATGTATATACGTAGAAAATGTTATATGTTGGTACCTATAGACTGAAATTAGACCAGTCCGGGTAGTATTTTCACTGAGCACGAGATGGTTGGAGATTGGTACCAAGTTTTCTATTTGTAGATTATTTAGGGTATTCTTTGGCAGAACGGTGTTGAATATAATATTCAAGATGTTTTAAATTTTTTAGTGACGCTATACCATAGTACCTACCAAACATATATAAAGTGAAAACTAGACTATCAATAAATTAATAAAATGACTCATATTGAAATAGCATATTGTTTGTATAAGATAACAGTAACTGGTGCTGCATTTTCAAAAGTACCTAAGTAAAATAATTTTCTAATGTATAAAAGTATTTTGAAATCAAAGTTCCTATACCTTGGCACTGTCATCGGAACATAATATACTGACAAGATGGGTAACTTTAACGAGCGCACATTATTTTCGAATTTAAAGACATCACCCTAATATCTTAACTCTAATAATATAATAATTTGTTTCAAAAATATTTTCGTGACTTACACAATTCTATGAATATAGGGTTATTCATAGGATTACCTAATAAATAAAATAATATGTGACCAAACAAAAATTGTCATACAAAACGCATATAATATTTTTGCAAAAAAATTGTGCATATCGTATGTGGTTGTGCTGGCGTTACGTATGTTGGTAAAACTACTTGTGGGGGGATTGGGAAATGGTGACAATTAGGCGCCGATAACACCAAATTAAGAGATAGATTTTAATTTTGTTTGAATTTTTTCGTTATTATTTTTAGAAGTAATTTATTTTACATATATTTACTCTACATCTATTTTTAAATATTTCACGACAGTCAGATAAAATTCCAAAAACGTTATTCGTTGTTGTATTGTTGCTTTAATATTGTTTAACTGTTATTATAACAATTTATTTATGAGGAATCTTGTATTACATTTTCAAATCTGAGATATAAATAGAAACATTTTTATGAATTTCATACCCCAAATAGTTTTCGAATTTTCGTGATTTTGACGAATTTGTTGAAATCCTAACTTCAGACGCTCATAAAAAATTACTGTGGATTTACTCTCATTTTTTTTTTGAATTTCCATTAATAAGAACTTATGAGCATCTTAGTATTAAGTTTTCAAGTATTTTGACCGAACGAATATTTTTTTATCCACAATAGTTAAAATAAAACTAATAAAAATTAACTAAATTTATCATATACAATAAAAACGATGTACCGTGTGTTCGGATTTTGCGGGACGGTCAAGCGGGGGGAGCGCGCGTACGTTGGCACTAAGCTGCGATTCGCAGTATAATGATATGTACGTACAACACACGCACACTGTGCACTCATCACTTGCGCGTATTATTGTTATAAAATTGTATTCCGCAAAATAATAATATTATCGTATTATACACGTTATGGAGCGAAAACTGAATGAGATGTAACAATAATTTTAGTATGGGCAGACGGACGACGGGAATTTATTATTATTATTATTTTTGTTATATCGCGTGCGTGCGCGCCGGAACGTTTTGAGTCACCGCTCTGCACCTTATCGCCGGAGGTGTATTCGTGAAACAATCAAAATACAACGTTATTTTCATGCGCGTTTCATCTATACCGGCTGGCGTATACGATAATTTATTATTATACAGTGTGTATCTTATGTCATTGTACGCGGGGTTTTTTAACGATTATGGATCGATGACACGGAATTTCGTTAAAACGAAAAAAGACGTGTTTCTTTATTTTTAACAGGGAATTTTTTCATAACAATTTCAAAATGATTAAGCACGCAGGTGTGTATACCGATATCAAAATCAACTTTATTTTTTCAAATGGCAACTTCTATATTTTTAATGGATTCTAGAGAGCTTTTTTTTCTAAATATGTTGATAGTCAAATCATCAGTTTTGGTTGGCTATTTTATTAACCATGACCCTTTAAAGTTTAGTAAAATCTGCGTTAATACTTTTAATTGAAATAATTGGTATAGATTTAATTTACAAGAGCTAAATACGTTTTTCTTCTAACTAACTTTTATAACTTGAAATTTGAACCATAAGTTTCCTATATTGGTAGGTATCGCATGCAAAGTATGAATTTAACAGTTGAAATTCTTTAAGAATTATTTAATAATCGTAATTTAAAATAAACTATTTGCAAGATATTTAGATAAATAGTCAATCTCAATATAGGTTCGTAACCTAACTTAGACATACTTTTAATCTAAGTTAATTATAGATTTTTAATATTATTTTAACATGAATCAAATGCTATTAGGTACCTATTACCATAGTCCTTAGCTGCCTAAAAAGAATCCGAATTAATGCTATTGTAAAAAAGTATGGTAGGAATTTATGATAGGAAAAGTACGAAATAAAATTTAAAATTTAACTGTCCAAAACCAAAAATAAGAAGGGTTATGAAGTTCAACTCCTAAATTCATACTTTGCATGCGATACCTACCAATAAGTACAACCAATATGGTTCAAATTTCAAGTTTATCTCAATACGAGAAGAGCGCTACAAAACATTACACTTTTTTCATTACACAATTTTTTTTAACCCCCATAGGTACATACATAAGGCGTTAATATCAACAATCGAATACCATTTACCAATTTACCATTATTACTTAAGCCACCTAATACAGAATCCAAATTTATGATATTGTAAGAAAAGTAACTGTGAAGTAATTAATTATGATTACCTATCATAACAAATTAAAATAATAATATTGATATTGATGATTGGTATGTTAAAAAAAAATAATGAACTATGTTTGCCAACAATTTTGTTTATGTTTTTTTTTTTTTTTTGTTGAGTGTCATTAGTTTACCGAATAAACTACTTAACTGTATAAAAAAGGTAGTTATAAGAAAAATGATTTAGCTCTTGTAAATTAAATCTACCAATTATAATACCACTCTGTTTATATATTTATATCGGAAGATAAACCAATCACCTCCGATACCGTTCCTAGCTACTTATTACATGCCTATACAAGGTGATTCTTTTATCATGAAAAACTCATTATTTTATAAAGTGTTAATATTTTTGAAAATATTTTTTTAACAGTTTCAACTTGTTAGAAAAACAACGTTTTTATTAAAAAAAAATCATATTTTTAAATATTTTTTATTCTTATAGTTTTTAAGTTTTTACTTTTTTGAATGACAACATAAAGTTTTAATTTCATATGCCGAAGCAGAATATTTTTCTTGTATTTTGATACTTCGCCCTGTGATTTTTCATGGGCCAAAAGGCCCTATATGCCTCAACCGTATTATCCATATATATTATTATGTATATGTATGTGTATAAATATATGTGTATATAAGGCTTCTAGTATATTGTTTCAAAGGTAGATGAAAAAAATTAAAAATCCAGTCACAATTTTTTTTTATAAGCATCTTAAGTTCAAATATTAAAAATACGTAAAAATGACGAAAATTTGCAAATTATTTTGAGTTAGAAATACATGAAAAATTTTCTTTTTTAATCTAAGAATTTAATATATAATGCAAGATTCTTTATAAGTTTGTCACCTTTATCAAAAAAAAAAATGTCTACAAGAAAGTCAAATTAAATTTTTATGAGCATTTGAAATTCATATTTTTACAACATATGATATTCACTTGATTTCTCATGTAACGATTTTCTTATTTTGTTGCAATTAAAAAACTAATGACTGTCAATACTAGAAAATTTCACTGAATGTTTATATTATCATTTTCTATACACGATAAAATTATGAAAAACTTGAACTGTTTACGGATTTTATCAGTTTTCAAATTTTTTAGTTTTTTTTTCTATAAATATCAATATAATATTATTTGTTGAGTAAAAATGCGTGAAAATTTAATGCAAGGCTTCTGATATATCGTTTCATTAGCAGTTGAAAAAAATTAAAAATACATAGGCATAATTTTTTTTTATAAGCATTTAAATTTCAAATTTTGACAAAAGTTTATCAAATTTCAAATGTAATAATTATTTTGTAGTTAAAAATGTATAAAATGTTCAACTTTTAAAGCTAAGAATTGAAAATTTAAAACAAGTTTCCACGTAAATAGGTTCTATACAAATTACTTTATTCACAATAATATCATCAATAGGGAACGTATTTTATTGTAATAAAAAAATCAAAATATGTACATAAATATGTAATTATTTTTATTGAAATATGTAAAAAAAATATTAAAATATGTAAAAGGGTCCAAATTTAGGGAGGAGCGACAACTGCCTCGGATACCAAAATGTTGTGGTCGGAAATGCGTGCTCTTGTAAATTATTAAAACTTTTAAAACTAAAATTATTTTGATAATATATTATATAATATTATAAAAGTATATTAATAAATAATAATGTATTAAGCTGTTAGAAATGTAAACAACTAATGTAATTATAACTATCTGTGAATGAGAAGAAATTATTATTTTTTTTTTTTTTATAAATTTAGGATATTAACGTTGCACCAACTAAACATTTATACTTATAATTCTAAAGTATGTAAAACCATGTACGTATTAAAACTTGATAAAATAATATATAACATTTTGCATAATTAATAAAATAAAAAAAGGCATTTAATTTTATCAACAATAATTTTAACTATTAAGATTCTAAACGATAATTTTGTTCATGATATTATTAAACAATTTATTAAAAAATCAGACTTTATTGTTAAACCAAAAAATTATTTTCTTTCAAAATCTAAAATGTGTATGAGGATCACAAATTACCCTGTAGTTAGGCCCCTGTTGGTACCCTGTTGTAAAATACAGTATTTATTTATTCTAGTAATTGTTTTTTATCACAGCGGTACTAAAAATGCCCATTTACAATAACTAATAATGTAGTTATTTTTTTATCATAGAAATGTGTTCACCGAGTAAACATTAAATTGCAATAATGCAGTCCTTGAGTAATATTTACAATTAACTTGACTCAGTTGAGAACCGCTGTAATAGATTATAGAACATACTATATCAGAAACAAAAACATAAATAAAGACAAAAGATAACAAAGTATACAAGTAATCATAAGAGAAATATTTAACAAATACATTTAACATCTTATTATTTTACGTATTCTAATAATTAGTAACCTAGTATATATATTAAAGTTATAAATCAAATAAAATTATAAATGCATGCAATTGGACAACAAGAATGTAAAACTAACAGTGATTATTTGTCATTTGTAAGAAAAAATACTTTATTATAAATGTTTGAATGAAAATAAATAATACGAGCTGGAAATTTTTAGAGAAAGACAAAAATGTTTGTCATAGTCTGGACTTGGCAGTCCTCATTTCATATTAATAATTATTGAGTTTGAAATATAGAAATATGTATTTTAATGCAGATGTTAGTTTAATGTAATGTTAAAGATTATAAACAAATTTAAACAATTTTGTACGTTTATTGAATAAATGAGTAATTTTTATTTAAATGTTATCTTTACAAATTCAATTATACCACAACATAATATATAGCATAATAAAAATGAAATATAAAATGAAACAGGAAATATAATTTGAATTAACTTAATGCTTGCAAATAGTAATAAATCATCAATCATAATAAATCAATTGTTATAAAAAAAATTGAATATTGACGAAGTTTTTATTGTCTAGTAGTAAATCACTGCAAATGTTTAACTATTGTTTTCAAATCCAAAACAAATACCTGAAAAATTAGAGAAGATTAGATTAGTTTATGTTAAACAAAGTATTAAACCAAAAAAACTACTGTTTGTATTTTATTGATTTCATACAATTTTCTGTTAGTTATATATTTTCAGTCCACCCCCAATAGACTGTTATACTATTTTATTATTTATGCTATGGGAATTATTCGTAAGACAGTATTTCACAAAACCTTTGATTACATGATCTCGACTTATTATTTGTATAAAATGTGTTTAAACGCTAAATATTTTAAAATAATCATTAAGCTAAAACTTATATTAGAACAATAGAAGATTGATAGACAGATTTTGGTTGGACATGGTATGGAATTCTCTCCTCAATACACAATCAATGCATGGGTTCCTCAAGGTATTGATTTAGCACCTGAGCTTTATAATGATGTCAAAACTGATATCCTTTAAACGAACAATACACTCTAAGTAACCTTCGCTGATGACAAGTCCATACTATCCACAGATAAATATATACATTTAGCTGCGTACCATTTAAATCACTTTTTGTTAAAAGGCCACATGTTACATTTTTTGTTTAAAACGTTTTGTTTTTTTTCCATACAACAGACATTTGCGATACTGACCCTCACAGGGATATAACATTTTTAGTCAACGGACACATATACGGCACAAGTACTCTTTTAACAAAACTTATAAAATAAAAATGATATATAATGATAATAGATGGTCAAAAGGCCAAGTGTCGTAACCCATAAAAACATAAGTTTACAGGAGACACTTTAAACAAGATATTTACCATGTTTTTATCTAATTCGCTAATAATTTTTTTTAATGTGATATCTGGATAATCAATAATCTTAAGAATTGAAAGTTGGTAATAGTTATTTATATTGTTAATTTAGTTTTATTTATGACTTAGTCGAGGCTTACAGCATTTGGCTAAATAATAATTATAATTTCATAATAAACATTTGTGATGATTAGGGAACGGATTTTATTGTAATAAAAAAATCAAAATATGTACATAAATATGTAATTATTTTTATTGAAATATGTAAAAAAAATATTAAAATATGTAAAAAAAAATTTTAAAAAGTATATCGAAAAAACGTATTAGTAGATATTAAAAATTACAAAAAAAATATTTTATAAAAGAAAGTAATACAAACGATGTAGGTATATAAAACTAGTATTATTCTGGAACATAACAATGCGAAACAACATATTGTTGAAGGTTTGCAAATGAAAAATTGCGACGGTTTGGTCGGAGAATACTCTTATATTGACTAAACGACCGTTCTACGTCTAATAGGAATATCTGTGCGAATTAACATACGACACAAATCGGTATTAAAAGCTGACAAATTATTAGAAGACGTAGATGGCTCTGAACTCAGAAAATTTTGTTGACATTTTTTTTTACGATCTCTATTTTGTTGGTGCTTAGATGTAGATATATGCTGAGTAACTGAATAACGCTGATTTATTGATACTGCCTTTTCACAGCATGAACAGAATAATATTTCTCCATCACTTTTAAATGTCTCGTTAGGAAACTCTTTTAAATAAAAATTCGCTTTTGATTTCGATTTCACAACTTTTGGCATCTTAAAAATTAGAAACTAGACGTCAACTAGTACACGAGATTTCGCGTAAAAACTACGAATGCTACTAAAAACGATTGTCGAGTATGTAGGTACCACTTCCTTATTTTATATTTATATCGTCCGGCATTACCAAGATCGACATTAACTGAACTAGTTTTAATCTATATAGTGGCATGCCACGTGCCGGAAATAAGTACGTAAATGCCATTTAGATAACGATAACATTTGGTGGTCGTCAAAAATTATTAATCTTGTTAATTTAGACAAAGCAGATAATGTTTAAAGTCGTCGAAAATTAAAAATCACTAAAATACATCGCCCGGTATTTCCAAGATCGTACGTACCCACTATGCAATATTTTGTTCTAGCAATGTCAATAGGATGTCATTTTGGAACATGTAACATCACAGATTGCGTTCCATATAAGTACGTTTAACATCCCTGTGATCTTTTTTCTACCGCAATGATGTCTTTCATAAAACATCTTTTGAACGTCACTTTTCAACATCCATAGAACAGTTTAAAACAGCTATCCCTGTGATTGTAATTTTACCGCAGTGATGTATTTCATGAAACATCTATGAAACATCACTTTTGAACATCCGTATAACAGTTTAATACAACCGTAATATGCATAAAAACATATTCCTCTATGAACCATTAATGGATGTTACAAAGTAACAATATTTGTAACATCCACATTTAACAGTTCAAAATGTACAACTATAATATGCATAAAATGTTCCAATTTAAATAGGCACACATAGGATCATAAAATTTTAAATAAATTAACATCAATTTTGAAAAGTAATCATATTTTATTACATACAAGTTCACAAAATATATTAAATGTATTTAGCATTGGATCATAATTAAATAACTGCATGGCATAATGATGAATTGAATGCCAAGCCAAAATTTAAAACAAGTTTCCACGTAAATAGGTTCTATAACAATTACTTTATTCACAATAATATCATCAATAGGGAACGGATTTTATTGTAATAAAAAAATCAAAATATGTACATAAATATGTAATTATTTTTATTGAAATATGTAAAAAAAATATTAAAATATGTAAAAAAAAATTTTAAAAAGTATATCGAAAAAACGTATTAGTAGATATTAAAAATTACAAAAAAAATATTTTATAAAAGAAAGTAATACAAACGATGTAGGTATATACAACTAGTATTATTCTGGAACATAACAATGCGAAACAACATATTGTTGAAGGTTTGCAAATGAAAAATTGCGACGGTTTGGTCGGAGAATACTCTTATATTGACTAAACGACCGTTCTACGTCTAATAGGAATATCCGCGCGAATTAACATACGACACAAATCGGTATTAAAAGCTGACAAATTATTAGAAGACGTAGATGGCTCTGAACTCAGAAAATTTTGTTGAAATTTTTTTTTTACGATCTCTATTTTGTTGGTTCTTAGATGTAGATATATGCTGAGTAACTGAATAACGCTGATTTATTGATACTGCCTTTTCACAGCATGAACAGAATAATATTTCTCCATCACTTTTAAATGTCTCGTTAGGAAACTCTTTTAAATAAAAATTCGCTTTTGATTTCGATTTCACAACTTTTGGCATCTTAAAAATTAGAAACTAGACGTCAACTAGTACACGAGATTTCGCGTAAAAACTACAAATGCTACTAAAAACGATTGTCGAGTATGTAGGTACCACTTCCTTATTTTATATTTATATCGTCCGGCATTACCAAGATAAGTTTTATAATCAAAATAGTGTGTAAACATATAATTAGGGTTCAGATTTTGTAGCAAAAAAGTACGTAAAATAAGCATTTACTTAATTTAAGCTTAAAAATACAAAAAAAAAATAATTACTTTCATCGTATTTAACGGACATGGCTGGCTCTTCGAAAAATATGTCCGACTGATGAGTATAGATATACAGTGCAAAAGACATGTAGTGCCACGATATGTCAAAGTACTTATAAAGAAAATAGAAACTATCACAGAGAGGCGTGAGTACCTACTTCATTAATATTGTTTTTAATAATAATAACTAAAAGTTTATTGCAGGGCTTGAAATCAAAACGAAAAATTTAATTATAATTTCGTGTAGGTATCCATATTTGTTTTTCTGATTTAAATTAAAAATAGTAGGTAGGTATATTAATTTTATAAATTTATGATTTTTATGTTGTTGTGCCATATCGATTTAATTGTGGGTAGGTAGGTATTAAGCATGATTTTTTAATTAGAATTTGAACATAATTTTTCTTTTTTTTCCAAATTAAAATAGGTATACATCGATTTTACATTTTTACGATTTTAATTTTGAGATTAACGATGAAACCAATTACGAAAAACCTGTCATCGTTTGCGCAGCTGCGGAACAGTTCTAAGAAAACGAAGCATTAATTATTTATTATTAGTTATTACATAGATTATTACCTACATAGTACCTATGATCAACATAATCCGCTTATCGGCTATCGTTGAATTTTAAATCAATTTGTAGGTAATTTATAAAAATTAAAAAATTATTTTACCTAGGTACCTAAAAATTATAGTTTCAAATTTTTTTCGATTTCAATATACATTTTGAATATCATTAAAAGAAATATTTGATTTTGATATCAGTTTATTTTAATTTATTTGATGATTTTTAAAGATTTTTTTCGATATTTAAAAGCGATTTCAAGCCTTAGCTGGTTAATTGAACAACAAAATGTATAGGTACAAGTAAAATAAAAAAATATAGTTAGGTACAAGTGGCAAACTCATCCTATTATAGCAATCAGCTTGGATGCAGATGAGTTGAGTTCAATTAAAATGAAATGAATTAATATTTCCATACCTACATTAAACAAAACAATATAACAAATGGTGGGAAGGTGGGTGCCACTCTACTGTACACTAGGAACTTTAAATTTTTTTTAAATTTCAAATATCAAAAATGTGTCAAAATTCGAACTTTAAATGCTTATAAAAAAATGTGTATTTTAATATTTTTCAACTGCTATTGTAAACATATATCAGGTACCTTGTATTAAATGTTCACAATTTTTGACCCAACAAATAAAATTTCATTGAAATTTATAGAAAAATAATAAAAATTTAATTTTGAAATTGTCTGTAAACAACTCAAAACAAGTCAAAATATTTTGAAAATTTTATCGAGTATAAGAATTGATAAAATAAACATACGATATAAATTCAAAGAGTCTGTGGTTCGGGACTTGATGCATTTGTATGTTTTTTTGTAATGGTCGTAGATTATATTCTAGGTGAGTTATAAATTTGTTTTATGAAATTGCGAAATTAAATACTAAGTTTGAGTTTGCATATTTATATTTTTTATCAACATACTTCGTCATATTATGTTGATAAAAGTGCATATTTGAGCAATTTTTAGCATATTTGTACATCGCATTTTTATATTTTTATATTTTTATATTTTTATAAACGTACAATTGTTTGGAAAAATCATAATTGGATGGTCGTAGTCAGTCGTATCTAACGCATAGGTATACGTCTGTTTGCGGTAGTCTCTTTATCGCTTAATAATGAAACTTTTTATCGACAATAACGACAATTGTATAGTTGTGGTAAATCCTAATGAGATCTATACTCATACAGACTTATCTTCAAACAAATATAAATTCAAACTTAGTTAGACAAAATTTTTTCTTTAATAATATATTATATTTTTATAATTTTAATAAACTTAAAATAAAAAAAATAGCTGCATGTTTTGACGATTTTGACTGTATATTTCGATAATTTTAAGTGCAACAAGTCCCAAACCATACCTAGTTATAATAATATGACGACTCGCGCATTGCGATGATAATATTACAATAGTTATAAATGGCGATTTGCGCCACGGCAAATAACAATTATAATAAGATTGGGGTGATTCGCGCCTCGGAAAAAAAAAACAATAATAATAAAAAGCCGCTGACGATTTGCGCCACGACAATAATAATTATTATAATAATAAGTACAATATAAAACACACCGTCGATTCGCACGGCAAAAAGTATCTCTCTAAACACCGTAGACCTGTGACTAAAATTGTGTGTAGTACGAAATGCTATAGTGTGGAATGGTGACACGTAAATTCGTCGCGAGTCAATTCATCGCGCGTCAATTTATCGTAATCAATTTATCGCGACGTCAACTCATCGCGACGTCAATTCATCGAGAGTTAATTTATCGCATATAGGTATATATATTATGTAATATTTTTAAATCCAACATTTTCCTTCCCATTTTAATACAGATTTAGGACTGTCTTCACATTTACTTTTTTATGTAGGTATGGTTAAAAATGTTGTCTTTTTTTTAGAAAGGTCTGTCATTATTAAAAGTTATAAATAGAATAAAATTGTAAAAATTGTATAATGCAGGGGTTTTAAACCTGTGCGTCGCGGGTTATTATCAAGGGAGCCGCGTTCGCAATAGAAACTAAAAATAAAATTTCGGCGCACCAATACATATTACATGTTGCATGTGTGAGATAACCGTCGATAACCGGGTTTGCGATATCGAGTAATAGCATATTTCGATTACTATTTACAATTAGGTAGGTACTTAATCATTTGCCTCTAATATAATCTATGGAACACTTATCACAACTTATTGTTCACTTCCAAAATTATTTTCCCGAGGACGATCAACAACGAAATTGGATTAAAGATCCTTTTACTACTGATCTACCGTCAGAATTAACAATTACTGAACAAGAACAACTGATAGACTTGTACTCAGATTCAGTATCAAAATCCAAATTTGTATCATTATCTTTACCAGAATTTTGGATAGCTATGAAGAAGCAATATCCGATCGTAGCCAATAAGGCTATCAGGACTTTAATTCCATTTGCTTCTTCATACTTATGTGAAACGGGTTTTTCGGCCTTAGCAGTTATCAAAAGTAAATACAGAGGAAAACTAAATACCGAAAAGGAAATGAGAATCGCACTATCAAAATTTACCCCACGATTTGATGATTTAATGCAACAAAAACAAGCACAGCCGTCCCATTAAAAATTAAAATTATTATTAATGTATTAATTTTTTAATTGTATGTAAAAAATAAATCTCAAAAAAATATTTCCTATTATTAATACCTAATTACATGTTTATCATTAAATAAAGTTAGATTAAAATTATTATAAGTAATGTAAATTTGTTTATTTTAAATGTTCGTATGGGAGCCGTATATTTTATTTCAAAATCAAAAGGAGCCGTGGACCCAAAAAGGTTGACAACCACTGGTATAATGTATAAATTGTGAATTAAAATGTATAAAACAATGTATAATACACTTATACTTGCAATTGGAAATTGTGTACTATTCCTTGTAAATATTCATCAGTCGTTCTATTTTTGAAATCATAACAAATATTTTACAAACGCTGTGCTTTGTCAAAGTATTTTTTTTTTGCGGGTGGACGTTCGCCACCTATATATTGTTCAAGTTTTACTTTATTTATATTTTCTTCTTTTTTCAACGCGAATATGAATTTCCAAATACTTGGATGGCATTGAAATTAAAAATTGAAGTAAAACAATAATTATGCCATCCTTCTACTGCATTATTAGTTCTAGGTAAATCTTGCGAAATCAATGAATAGCAATTCCAAACTGAAATGTCAAATTTAGGTGCTCTTCTTTTTTGTCGTCTGTCCATGCATCCTATGCAAGTTTCTTCAAAATAGTTGAGTCATCTTGAATTTGTTGCCATATACACTGTGAAAAATAAAAAAAGCATCCTTTTACTTCTGTTTCTGGAAATTCATAATTTATCGCGTTCATCGCAGCTTTTTCAAAATCAACCATGATAGTTTTAGGACATAATCCAGTAGTAATACTTTTTAATGCTTGAAACATACGTCTATACGTTTTTTCTTTTTTATCGGGTAATAAGACGTAAGCTGATGGTAAAACATTTGAATATTGTACTGCATGAATAGTATAAACTTGATAAAATAAAGTTGGAGCACTTGAAAATGTGCCATCACAAAACCAATTGTTACATTGCGTCATAAGTTTTAATAAATTTGTTGTTGAAAAAATTAAAATTCTGTCTGTATTAATACCACTGTCATATTGTAAAAAAAGATTACCGTCAGTGGTTTTTGTCATCTCGTCAGGTATACTAAAATTGAAATCGGTTGGCTCTTTTGGTAATTGAAGTTGTTGTTTACGTAGTCGTTGTATAGTACGCTTGAGTCTATGAATATTAGGTAACTGAGCCGCACATTCTGTAGGGATTTGAGATAATGCTGTAGCTACTACAGAATGAGAACTTGCATCAACGTTATTGGTAGCTATTTCTTTTAGTAAATTTAGAGTTTTTTTAACATTAGTGTCTGTTGAATTCGGAACGTGGTTATGGTCAGTACTTTTTAATATTTTTCCATCACTTAAATGAACGCGTCCTCGACATTTGTTTTTAAAATATTGGTTACATTTCCATATTGATTTAACGTCACTTTCTTTTTCTTTTACGAAAATATAACCATTGAATGAAAGCATACTTTTTCCTCTTTCAGTTTTTAATATTTCAAAAGCCATAATTGTATAAAAGAAGGAAAACGCACTAACACAAAAACGGCGACGCGGCAATATAAATAAAGTTCATCAGTTGTCGATCGACTGGGGCATAAACTGGCCTAGTTAACACTCATCGTTATCGTAATGGAGATTATAATCAGCCACAGTAATAATATAACGTCATTCTAGGTTTTTCTGGAGTAGCTATTTAAAAATATAATATATATAAATTGACACACGATGAATTAGTGTCGCGATAAATTGACGCCGCGATAAATTGACCACGATGAAATGACACACGATGAATTGACTCGCGATGAATTGACGTATATCCGTGTGGAATGGCCTTGTAATAACTACAAACTTTTTTACAGTTTTTTCCTTCATTAATTGAAAAATTATTTTATGTTACATAGGGAAATATAATATAGATATATACGAATTCAATGTATGGCCGTGTAGATACTATCAATGTTATCAATATTTTGTTTGAAAAGAGTTTGAGCAATTTTTTTAAAGACCTGAAGTTCTAGTTTTTATGATTTTGTTTACCTACATTATATTATTAAAATGAAAAATAAAGGGTTTAAGTATTTTTTTGTAATTTAAAGTTTGTTATTCTTAGAGACTTCTATCTTTTTCTTATTATGCTTATATTATTATTGAAAAAGTGTATTGTAATGTTCATAGTAGGTAAATAGTTAAAATATTAAAGTCGATAATTCCATATTTTCATAATTTGTTGGTTGTACGCACTTATACTTACCTATTTGTAGTTCGTAATCACTACACGTACGATGTAATTAGTAAGCAATTATGTAATTGTATTATTTCAAAAAGTACCAGAGATCAGAATTTTTAAACGAAAAACAGTAGCACCAGGGCCCGATTTAACAATTCACGTAGGTACAATTTACATTTTTGGGCCCCAAATTGTCAATCTCTATTTTCATTAATGCTAAAATAAAATGTATATGCATAATGTGTTTTTAAATGAATGTTGTGTGAGCTGCTTTAACATAAGTTTATTAGCTTAAAACATCTTAAAAAAAACTAACATAATAATAAAAATCAAATTATTCATTGAAGTTATGGCAGATATAGATTAGTGTAAAACATACTAGTCAATGTAAATAATAAATACACATCGTACAAGAAGAAAAATTACTCCAACAACTTTTCTAAGTTTTTAAATCACCATTTCCTTCTAGCACTACATTTTTCGTTTTTCACCTAATAATCATATTAAACATTTTTAATTGTTATTATATTGAATTCTGGTGTCCAACAACTTTTATAGCTATAAGGATTGAAAATGTATAACAAGGTTCCACGTAAAAAGGTTATATATTATATAAATTACTTTATTCGCAATAATATCATCAAATATATTTATAGTAATATCATAGGCTGACTGACGGTTTTCGCTCAGAATCGCTTTTTTTATACAATGATATTATATAATTGAATTCAAATTTAACACCATCCGTTACAGTGACCAGTGGCATATTTAGGGAGGGGATCAATGGCCACGGGGTGCTAAAATTTGAGTCCTCAATGGGGTGCCGTCGCTAGAGGTAATAACAAAAAAAAATGATTTATTTATGTATTTTAAAACGGTTATATTATAAAACGAGAATCTTCTTTTTTACTGCAAATATATTACAAATATTACATACTAGGCGAAACTTCAAAATTCGCCTTTATATGTAGGTGTTTTAATTATTATTATATAAACTCAATGCTGACATTTTGAAATCAATAATAATTAGTTATGATATATTAGTATAATGTGCGGTATATTCGCTTATATTATTATAAATAAAGACCATATATTTATATGCATTCTAAATTGTAAAATATACATATAAATATGTGCTAAAAAAAGTCAAAATATGCCAGAAAAAAATTCATAAAACTAAAATTTTTATTACATTTTATATTTATTCTAATTTTGCAGTGTTAATTATTTATTAATTTTATTAAAATTGTATACTGCACAGATATGCAGTTTCAAAATTTAGGTAATTTGTTAAATTGTAATTTAACTTTTAATTATTTATACATTGAGTGACCGCCGTTGTCTGTTTTATAATGCATACACTAAGGTCAAACTCAAAATGAACAATAAATCTGCAGCGACGTCAAGTGCTATATAATATGAAATTCCTATAAAAAAAAAGCCACTCTTGGTGTGTGTAGCTAATAGCCAGGTAGCTAGTAGATACCTATAAACCAAACAATGTCATCGATGATCGATTTATATGATAATTTATAATCATAAATTCTTAGGTCATTGACCGATATTCGAGCGAGACTTGTGTGATGTGATGTGCAACTTTATCGTCATATATATATTTTATAGTATATAGTTATATTGTAGTATGCGTGGCTGAAAAATGTTCTATTTTATTTAATTATTTTATTCAATATAATCTCAATGATCGAACGATTGAACAATAATCAACATAATATAATACAATAATATGAAGGTTTAAATAGGTACTAATTCAAATCATTTTCATAATCTAACCACAACTCTTATTTTTAATAGTTTTTTTTTTTTTGAAACAAATATTCAACACGTATTTATGTTAAGCTTTTCGACTTGTTTTTACATGACGCTTTATTATAGCAATGCATATATTTAATAATCTTATATACAGTGTTAAGAGACATGTGAAACGAAAATTAAACATTCCAGTGTTTACAAATGGTATGTTAACTGAATGTCACTATATTAGCGCTTATTTACCGTCTTACGAAAACAAGAACTCGGTCAACTCTGCTACATCGATATCATGATCAATATAATAAATATATAATAGGTATTATTATGTATGGATCATATGGGTAAGTACCATTATGACATTAAAATAATATTACCTATATTATTGGTGACAAATTATTTCACGTATCTATAAAACAATAATTTGGATATGCTTATTTAAAAAAAAAAAAAAAAAAAACTATTTGCAATATTTATCAGTTATTGCGTTACAATGATTCACCTACCTATCTATAAATCGAACGGTTAAATTAAATCAAATTTTTTGCAAAATTCCTCGCAACCAAAAAAATATTGGAGACGCTACGCGCGCATGATAAAACGATCATGCGCACATGATATAATGCACAAGAATAATTAATAATTAATATTATTAAATAATAATATTATATAATTATACAATAACTAGCTGATCCTGTGCACTTCATTGCTCGTTAAATGTGTCAACTCTATATGACTCAAACTTTGTTCAATTCGTTATTTAATATTCGGTGTATGGTGTTCAAAATTTATCTCAACTTTTCCATTGCCCGGAAAAAAAATTCTAATTCCCAGCAGTATATCAACCGGTAGGCAATCTACCTGCAGCAAATCGCGGACCCCGTGCTGTTTGTGCATAAGTGTATGATTTAGTGTATAAAGTATCAAGGTTAGGTTAGAATATTTTTCTAAGTATTTTGATTCATAAAAATCTAATTTAGGGCAAGTAGTTTATGAGTTATAAGTATTTAAAGTTTAGATGGGCGGAGTGGAGTGGTACGGGGTTACCCCTCAAAATGTTTGTCCACCAATTCGTTTGTCTAAAGTTTAAATACTTATAACTCTGAGTTAGAATGAGAATAAGAAATATAAGATATAAAAAATCAGAATATAAGAATAAGAACAATTTTTAACGTAATACGTATTAATGTATAATACTAACCAACGTATGTCAGCATGGGTAAACTTTGCTGTGTACATTCAACTTAGAGTGCACACTACACATAACACATTTAATTATTCAATTTCTTTGAAATTCCCTTTAAAAATATTATTTAAAAAAGGTGGGCAAGTGGATGTCCATATACTGTACAGTAGGTTACAAGTGGGTCACTGTAATGGATGGTGTTAAATTTGAATCCAATGATATAATACCATTGTATAAGAGAAACGATTCTGAGCGAAAACGGTCAGTCGCCTATGATATAACCAAGTATATTTGATGATTGGGGAACGGATTTTATTGTAAATACATATTTTTATTGAAATGAGATATTTTTAATCTGATAAAAAATGTGTACGATTTAGATCATTCTAATTAAAATAAACCCAAATGTATTTTACATATTTTTGTATAAATACATATTTTTACATATTTGGTAAATAAAGACATATTTTGTACATATTTTAGTAATTTTTGATTTTTTCCTTCCGACGACCAAATATTATACGTTATCTAAATGACATTTACGTACCTACGTACGATCTTGGAAATACCGGGCGATGTATTTTAGTGATTTTTAATTTTCGACGACTTTAAACATTATCTGCTTCGTCTAAATTAACAAGATTAATAATTTTTGACGACCACCAAATGTTATCGTTATCTAAATGGCATTTACGTACTTATTTCCGGCACGTGGCATGCCACTATATAGATTAAAACTAGTTCAGTTAATGTCGATCTTGGTAATGCCGGACGATATAAATATAAAATTAGGAAGTTGTACCTACATACTCGACAATCGTTTTTAGTAGCATTCGTAGTTTTTACGCGAAATCTCGTGTGCTAGTTGACGTCTAGTTTCTAATTTTTAAGATGCCAAAAGTTGTGAAATCGAAATCAAAAGCGAATTTTTATTTAAAAGAGTTTCCTAACGAGACATTTAAAAGTGATGGAGAAATATTATTCTGTTCATGCTGTGAAAAGGCAGTATCAATAAATCAGCGTTATTCAGTTACTCAGCATATATCTACATCTAAGCACCAACAAAATAGAGATTGTAAAAAAAAAATTTCAACAAAATTTTCTGAGTTCAGAGCCATCTACGTCTTCTAATAATTTGTCAGCTTTTAATACCGATTTGTGTCGTATGTTAATTCGCGCGGATATTCCTATTAGACGTAGAACGGTCGTTTAGTCAATATAAGAGTATTCTCCGACCAAACTCAAACTTAGTATTTAATTTCGCAATTTCATAAAACAAATTTATAACTCACCTAGAATATAATCTACGACCATTACAAAAAAACATACAAATGCATCAAGTCCCGAACCACAGACTCTTTGAATTTATATCGTATGTTTATTTTATCAATTCTTATACTCGATAAAATTTTCAAAATATTTTGACTTGTTTTGAGTTGTTTACAGACAATTTCAAAATTAAATTTTTATTATTTTTCTATAAATTTCAATGAAATTTTATTTGTTGGGTCAAAAATTGTGAACATTTAATACAAGGTACCTGATATATGTTTACAATAGCAGTTGAAAAATATTAAAATACACATTTTTTTATAAGCATTTAAAGTTCGAATTTTGACACATTTTTGATATTTGAAATTTAAAAAAAATTTAAAGTTCCTAGTGTACAGTAGAGTGGCACCCACCTTCCCACCATTTGTTATATTGTTTTGTTTAATGTAGGTATGGAAATATTAATTCATTTCATTTTAATTGAACTCAACTCATCTGCATCCAAGCTGATTGCTATAATAGGATGAGTTTGCCACTTGTACCTAACTATATTTTTTTATTTTACTTGTACCTATACATTTTGTTGTTCAATTAACCAGCTAAGGCTTGAAATCGCTTTTAAATATCGAAAAAAATCTTTAAAAATCATCAAATAAATTAAAATAAACTGATATCAAAATCAAATATTTCTTTTAATGATATTCAAAATGTATATTGAAATCGAAAAAAATTTGAAACTATAATTTTTAGGTACCTAGGTAAAATAATTTTTTAATTTTTATAAATTACCTACAAATTGATTTAAAATTCAACGATAGCCGATAAGCGGATTATGTTGATCATAGGTACTATGTAGGTAATAATCTATGTAATAACTAATAATAAATAATTAATGCTTCGTTTTCTTAGAACTGTTCCGCAGCTGCGCAAACGATGACAGGTTTTTCGTAATTGGTTTCATCGTTAATCTCAAAATTAAAATCGTAAAAATGTAAAATCGATGTATACCTATTTTAATTTGGAAAAAAAAGAAAAATTATGTTCAAATTCTAATTAAAAAATCATGCTTAATACCTACCTACCCACAATTAAATCGATATGGCACAACAACATAAAAATCATAAATTTATAAAATTAATATACCTACCTACTATTTTTAATTTAAATCAGAAAAACAAATATGGATACCTACACGAAATTATAATTAAATTTTTCGTTTTGATTTCAAGCCCTGCAATAAACTTTTAGTTATTATTATTAAAAACAATATTAATGAAGTAGGTACTCACGCCTCTCTGTGATAGTTTCTATTTTCTTTATAAGTACTTTGACATATCGTGGCACTACATGTCTTTTGCACTGTATATCTATACTCATCAGTCGGACATATTTTTCGAAGAGCCAGCCATGTCCGTTAAATACGATGAAAGTAATTATTTTTTTTTTGTATTTTTAAGCTTAAATTAAGTAAATGCTTATTTTACGTACTTTTTTGCTACAAAATCTGAACCCTAATTATATGTTTACACACTATTTTGATTATAAAACTTATCTTGGTAATGCCGGACGATATAAATATAAAATAAGGAAGTGGTACCTACATACTCGACAATCGTTTTTAGTAGCATTTGTAGTTTTTACGCGAAATCTCGTGTACTAGTTGACGTCTAGTTTCTAATTTTTAAGATGCCAAAAGTTGTGAAATCGAAATCAAAAGCGAATTTTTATTTAAAAGAGTTTCCTAACGAGACATTTAAAAGTGATGGAGAAATATTATTCTGTTCATGCTGTGAAAAGGCAGTATCAATAAATCAGCGTTATTCAGTTACTCAGCATATATCTACATCTAAGAACCAACAAAATAGAGATCGTAAAAAAAAAATTTCAACAAAATTTTCTGAGTTCAGAGCCATCTACGTCTTCTAATAATTTGTCAGCTTTTAATACCGATTTGTGTCGTATGTTAATTCGCGCGGATATTCCTATTAGACGTAGAACGGTCGTTTAGTCAATATAAGAGTATTCTCCGACCAAACCGTCGCAATTTTTCATTTGCAAACCTTCAACAATATGTTGTTTCGCATTGTTATGTTCCAGAATAATACTAGTTGTATATACCTACATCGTTTGTATTACTTTCTTTTATAAAATATTTTTTTTGTAATTTTTAATATCTACTAATACGTTTTTTCGATATACTTTTTAAAATTTTTTTTTACATATTTTAATATTTTTTTTACATATTTCAATAAAAATAATTACATATTTATGTACATATTTTGATTTTTTTATTACAATAAAATCCGTTCCCTATTGATGATATTATTGTGAATAAAGTAATTGTTATAGAACCTATTTACGTGGAAACTTGTTTTAAATTTTGGCTTGGCATTCAATTCATCATTATGCCATGCAGTTATTTAATTATGATCCAATGCTAAATACATTTAATATATTTTGTGAACTTGTATGTAATAAAATATGATTACTTTTCAAAATTGATGTTAATTTATTTAAAATTTTATGATCCTATGTGTGCCTATTTAAATTGGAACATTTTATGCATATTATAGTTGTACATTTTGAACTGTTAAATGTGGATGTTACAAATATTGTTACTTTGTAACATCCATTAATGGTTCATAGAGGAATATGTTTTTATGCATATTACGGTTGTATTAAACTGTTATACGGATGTTCAAAAGTGATGTTTCATAGATGTTTCATGAAATACATCACTGCGGTAAAATTACAATCACAGGGATAGCTGTTTTAAACTGTTCTATGGATGTTGAAAAGTGACGTTCAAAAGATGTTTTATGAAAGACATCATTGCGGTAGAAAAAAGATCACAGGGATGTTAAACGTACTTATATGGAACGCAATCTGTGATGTTACATGTTCCAAAATGACATCCTATTGACATTGCTAGAACAAAATATTGCATAGTGGGTACGTACGATCTTGGAAATACCGGGCGATGTATTTTAGTGATTTTTAATTTTCGACGACTTTAAACATTATCTGCTTTGTCTAAATTAACAAGATTAATAATTTTTGACGACCACCAAATGTTATCGTTATCTAAATGGCATTTACGTACTTATTTCCGGCACGTGGCATGCCACTATATAGATTAAAACTAGTTCAGTTAATGTCGATCTTGGTAATGCCGGACGATATAAATATAAAATAAGGAAGTGGTACCTACATACTCGACAATCGTTTTTAGTAGCATTCGTAGTTTTTACGCGAAATCTCGTGTACTAGTTGACGTCTAGTTTCTAATTTTTAAGATGCCAAAAGTTGTGAAATCGAAATCAAAAGCGAATTTTTATTTAAAAGAGTTTCCTAACGAGACATTTAAAAGTGATGGAGAAATATTATTCTGTTCATGCTGTGAAAAGGCAGTATCAATAAATCAGCGTTATTCAGTTACTCAGCATATATCTACATCTAAGCACCAACAAAATAGAGATCGTAAAAAAAAATGTCAACAAAATTTTCTGAGTTCAGAGCCATCTACGTCTTCTAATAATTTGTCAGCTTTTAATACCGATTTGTGTCGTATGTTAATTCGCACAGATATTCCTATTAGACGTAGAACGGTCGTTTAGTCAATATAAGAGTATTCTCCGACCAAACCGTCGCAATTTTTCATTTGCAAACCTTCAACAATATGTTGTTTCGCATTGTTATGTTCCAGAATAATACTAGTTTTATATACCTACATCGTTTGTATTACTTTCTTTTATAAAATATTTTTTTTGTAATTTTTAATATCTACTAATACGTTTTTTCGATATACTTTTTAAAATTTTTTTTTACATATTTTAATATTTTTTTTACATATTTCAATAAAAATAATTACATATTTATGTACATATTTTGATTTTTTTATTACAATAAAATCCGTTCCCTAATCATCACAAATGTTTATTATGAAATTATAATTATTATTTAGCCAAATGCTGTAAGCCTCGACTAAGTCATAAATAAAACTAAATTAACAATATAAATAACTATTACCAACTTTCAATTCTTAAGATTATTGATTATCCAGATATCACATTAAAAAAAATTATTAGCGAATTAGATAAAAACATGGTAAATATCTTGTTTAAAGTGTCTCCTGTAAACTTATGTTTTTATGGGTTACGACACTTGGCCTTTTGACCATCTATTATCATTATATATCATTTTTATTTTATAAGTTTTGTTAAAAGAGTACTTGTGCCGTATATGTGTCCGTTGACTAAAAATGTTATATCCCTGTGAGGGTCAGTATCGCAAATGTCTGTTGTATGGAAAAAAAACAAAACGTTTTAAACAAAAAATGTAACATGTGGCCTTTTAACAAAAAGTGATTTAAATGGTACGCAG